>NW_012104242.1:192615-227238 GCF_000951045.1 Mandrillus leucophaeus
TCTCGGCCTCCCAAAGTGCTGGGATTACAGGCTTGAGCCACCGCACCCGGCCCAGCCTCCTCCTTAACTGGGACCACAGGTGCATGCCACCATGGTTGGCTAATTTTTTAAATTTTTTTATAGAGATGGGGTCTTACTATGCTGCCCAGCTGGTGTCAAAATCCTGGGCTCAAGTGACCCTCCTGTCTCAGCCTCCTGAAGTGCTGGGATTGTAGGCCTGAGCCACCGTGGCCTGCCACAACATTGTTTTTTGGAACATTAATTTTATTAACTGCATAGTATTCTATAAAGTGGATATACTTTAACTTATTTTACTAGTATTAACATTTAGTTCTTTTTTTAACTATAAAATTTTATGATGTGGGGAACATTTTTTTCTTTTTTTTGAGACAAGGTCTTGTTCTGTCATCCAGGCTGGAATGCAGTGGTGTGATCACAGCTCACTGCAGCCTCGACCTTCTGGGCTCAAGCAGTCCTCCCACCTCAGCCTCCTGAGTAGTTGAGACTACAGGTGTACACTACCATGCCTGGCTAATTAAGAAAATACCTCAGATTTTCTAAAAGGGTCACCACTTCCCTGGCCCATAGGAATGATGAATACACACCATTTCCTTTTCTAAAACACTCTAACAGAGGTTTTGGCAGGGAGAGGAGGGTTCGAGTTAGGGTTAGCTGAGACTACAGACATGTGCTGCCATGCCTGGCTAGTGTGTGTGTGTGTCTGTGTGTGTCTGTATATATTTTTAGAGACAGGGTCTTGCTGTATTGCCCAGGCTGATCTTGAACTGCTGAGCTCAAGTGATCTCCTCACCTTGGCCTCCCAAAGTGCTGAGATTACAGGCATGAGCCACCACTTCTGGCTGGAAACGTTTTTCTGTTAATACGTAAGTCTTGCTCCATCTCAAGTCATTTACTTAGAAATGGAATGGTTGTCAAGTGATAGGATTATCTGTAAGGCTGTTGATGTGTGATGCTGGACTGCTTTCTAGAAAGTGCTTTCAATAGCGATGTGTTGAGGGTGACTGTCTTGATGACTCTTTACCAGCATTGAGAATAATTATTTTAATTATCTTGCTGATTTAAGAGGGAAAAATTGTTTTCCTGTTGTTTTAGTTTCACATTTTTAGAATATAAACTTTTTGTCATATTTGTCATAAATGCTTTTCCTTTTTATTGTTTTCTTTTAATTTACAGAATGGAAATTAGTGATAATTGCTTCAGAGGCAAGAAAAAATGAGTTTCAGATGTTTGTGTCGTAAAGAAATTCAACATTTCTAATCTAGTCAGGTATTTTGGATCTCCTCCTGTTATACTTCCATAGCTTTTATACTCATAAAGTCTTTTGACATCAAGATACTAGATCAATATTCATTTAAATTTCTGTGTCAAATTTGATGATTCTGATGTTTTCAGCCCCCTGAGCTAGTACACTGAGCCAGTAGGGGGCCATGAGGTACTGAAATTGGGGGGGCAGTCCTAAGTCTTAAAGTATTTATCCAGATTACCTAGAATACACTTAAAATAAATTTATGATACCATCAACATTGTAAACGGCCTCTAGACTCCACAGTGGTGTGAACCTGTTTATGAGGGACGAGAAGACATCACAGGCATTTGTTATGTTTTTCGTTGACAGAAAGCACATCACTGCATTCTGTGCTGATTTGTTCTTCCACTGGTTGTGGCTGTTTTTATACTGTTTTTATTGTGCTCGTTTTCCAATATATTAATTTCAAATGAGATGGCAGAGTTTCTGAGATTGAATCATTGTTAGAAGGCTTAAAGATAGGTGATTACTTTCTGCAAATTATGACTCATGAGATTCCTTACTTTTGTAAAAATGTTAAATCAGTGGCTGTTACCATGAAATACACAGACACACACACACACACATTATATATATTTTATATATATGTATGTATTTGCCTTGGAACTTTCAGAATGATCTTGGGGAGGGGAAACAGTGTAGGCTCCTATGGCCTGTGGCTTGGAGGCTCTTGAGTGCTCAGCAACCCATGGAAGCTCACACCCTGGGAGAGAAGGGAGTGCTCTGGGGCGCCAGATGGTGGAAAGTTGTGGGAATGGAGTGGGGTGGGAGAAAATGAGGAAGTTATTGAAAAAGTTCAGAGAAATTGAGTGTATACTTAAATATTAGACATTTACATGCCATTTTGTGACTTATGGTATTAAGTGAAATTAGAATAGTGGACTAGAAGGCCACTTATCAGTGTATCTGAAACCCAGATTGCTATGTTCTCTCTTTATTGGAAGAAGAAAAGTTCTCGTTACAGACTAAGCAGTTTACAAGAAAACGAGAGACCTGGAGTATCCTTTACCTGAATACTAGCAAATGTGTTTTCACATGATGCAAACCTGCCTGAGTGATGATCTAAGAAAATGAATAATGAATTTGACCATTGTTATATTTGAGGTGTCATATAAATCAACCTTCAGAGTTTATTATTAATTCTAGAAAATCTTAAGCCTTATCAAATATGCTTGGCCTGTAATGCGTAGTAGGACCCCAGTGCTCCTCTGTTATTCACAGGGTTCTGGATCAGTTCTAACCTTTGCTTTACTTTTGAAGAAAAATAGGTGTGAATCTCTTCAAACTTATTTCTTAAGAACATAACTATATATATATATTTTTAAAGAATAGAGTGAGCAGGAAAAAATAAATTCATCAAGTTTAGACATTACTTTATGAGCTTGTATTTCTTGACACAACCGTTATAAATAATAAACACATGTTCTTAGCCCTTAGATGACACTTTTAATATATACTAGATCAGTTCTTCTTTATTCTAGTTTACCTAAACTCAAAACTTTCCATCCAGAAAACAAAGTTATTAACTCCTTTGTTATATTCTCAAGGTGCCTCAGTATAGGAGGAAGCACCTAGTTTTGCATTGTTGTCATTCATGTGTTCCAGTTGCCACTAATCCTTCAGCCATACCCTTTCGCGACCTTTGTCTCTCTGAAAGGGCTCCCTGATTCCAACCTGCTCTTCACGGCAGACATCTTTTTAGTCCCTCAAAGACCAGCGATAGAGAACGAAATGACCAGAATATATCATTTTAACTGACTTCATTTCACTTTGAATTAAGAAAGTTGAGCCCAACATGCTATGACTAACAACAAAGCAGACCTTTTCTTGTGTTGTGTGTTAATCCATGCTCTACGGTTGCTTCTTAGTGGCTAAGAAAACCCATTGTGTGGTGACAGTCTGTGGATAAAAATATATGAAGGAATAATAAAATGCAGTGCCATTAAAAAAAAAACACTTAGCAACCTGGAAAGAAATGTCCTCAATAAAAGTTATGCACCAGAATCCTGTAGCAAGCATCATATTTGCATTTATATTTATCATTTTATATTTATAAGATATGTCTACCAATAAGCATCCTCAAGAGTCATGTTTAATGGTGAACTATTATAAGAATCCCCTACAAAATCTAAAACAAGATAAGGATACCCACCATTACTACCTGTGGTGTGTACTTTACTAGAAGTCCTAATCAGCTTGATAAGAAACAAGTCCAATAGAATTTACAGACAAACCTGAAACTAGTAAGAGAGGTAAGCAGATTGCCCAATAAAGACCAGCAACCACCAACCAGGAAATACTATCTAAAATAAAATTCCATTTTCAAAAGAAACATTAAAATATCTACAAAAAAACCCAAAAGATATGTAAGAATCTTATGGATAAAAATTATAAAACCATATTACAGACATAGAAAAATATATAAATAAATGAGCATATGTGCCAATTTCGTCAGTGGATATTCTTACGTTGGTTATGGAGCTTTAACTATTTTTGTGGATTTTGGCAAACTAACTTTAAAATCACTGTGGATGAATATGGGACCAAGAAGAGCCATAATGAGTCTGAAAAAGAAGGAGGGGATCTCCCTAAGGCTGGCCAGCTTACGTGGGAGCAGGAAACTTGTATGTTGCTGGAGGAATGGTAGATGGTAGCTACTTTTTAAAAGTTAAAATAGTCTAGCTAATAGATGCAAACGAAATTCCAAGGGGCATACTGTGGAAAAAAGTCTTCTCTCATCCCTTGTTCCCTGAGCCCCTCTTAGCAGTTTGTGGAAGGAATCAAGCTCTAGAACTCTTTTGTACATATCAGTTATACAGTGTTTTGAGAAATAGTAGTGTCTTATACCACGATTTTTAAAAAAATGTAATATATTATAGAGCTTATGTCATCTTAACACCTATAACATTGCTTCATTTCTTGTGAAAACTGTATAATAATCCTTGGTACAATTATCAGTTATTTAACCAGTCCCCTAAGATGTATGTTTACATTATTTCTAATTGTTTCTTGCTGCCAGCAATACTAAAATGAATTTCCTTCCTTGTATATGTGTTATTTCACACATGCTGAACAATTGTGTGGTTTTGTTGTCGATATTTAAATCTGATCTATCTATAGTTTATAGGTACAATCTAAGGTAGGGCTCCATCTCCTTTCCCAGGTTAGATAACCGGTTGTCCCAGTGTCCTGCATTGATTAATCAGTCTTTCCACCAATAATGTGAAATGCTACTATTATTGTAATGAAAATTCCGATTTGTTCATCTTTTTTCTTTCCATCAGTAACATTTCAGAATTTTCTTTACACAAATTTTGTCATTCTATTTCTTCCTGGAAATTTTATTTTTCTTACTGTTGTAAATAATTGAGGTTTGGTCTTCTTTTCAGTCATCTGTCTTTTTGGTTTCTGTATATGAATGCTTTTAATCTTAGTAAATCAGTTTGTACCCAAAGAATTTATTGAACTATATACTTAATTAAAATTACTTAAAAAAGCATATCAGCTGATTTTTTTGGGTTTTCTAGATACATGATTTGCAAACTCCTTATCAACTTTTATGACGATTTCAATTATGTTGGTTATTACCTTTTCAGAGTGTTAAGGAAAAGTGACAGCCACAGACATCTTTGAATATTCTTGATTAGGTTAAGGAAGTATTTACTCATTCTTGTTTTGTTAGGGGCTAGGTGTTGAATATTATTACTAAATGCCTTTCAACATGTATCAAAATCTTCATGATAATTTATTTTTGACCTGTTAATGTAGTAAATCATATTTTTACATTTTTTCATATTAAATCTTTCTTCAGTTCCTAGAATTAGTATATTATTTTGACATTTGAATATATTAATATTTATATACAATATTACATTATATTCAAATATTTTATGTAGGATTTTTATATCAGTATTTCTATGGGTCACTGATTTTCTTTGTCTATGCTATTTTGTGAGGTTTTCTTATTACATGCTAGATTCCTTGCTTTCCTATGATTGTGCACTGGAAGAGTTTGAGTCTCATTGGAGTTACCTGGTCATTATAAGTTTGACAGAAGTAACTTATGAATATGTCCGTAGCTGATGTTTTTCTGGGTAAGCTCTTTGCAAACTTCCTCTATTTATTTCTTTGGAAATTGACCTTTTAAAGGTTCTGTTTTATTCTGTGTTCAGGTTTTGGTCATTTATATTTTCTTATAAAATCATAGTGTTTGTATTTTTGCACAGAACTGAACAAAGTAGTTGCTTGTATTTTAATTTCCTTTTTATATATAGGTGTCTCCCTGTAGCATTTTTTGTATATGTTTGTGCTTTGTGTCTTCATTATTGATTAGATTAGGTAATGATAACTCTTTTATTTTTCCCTAAAGAAGGAGTTCTTGGGCCAGGCATGGTAGCTCATGCCTGTAATCCTAGCACTTTGAGAGGCTGAGGTGGGAGGATCACTTGAGGCTGGGAGTTTGAGACCAGCCTGGGCAACATAGTGAGACCCTGTCTCTACCAAAAATTAAAAAGTTACCCAGGTGTGATGGTGTGTGGCTGTGGTCCCAGCTTCTCAGGAGGCTGAGGTGGGAGGAGCACTTGAGCACAGGAGGTCGAGGCTGCAGTGAGCCATGATTGTGCTGTTGTACTCCAGCCTGGGTGGCAGAGTGAGACCCTGTATCAAAAAAAAAAAAGGAGTTCCTGGATTCTACAAATTTTCTTTTTTAACAGCATTGCTTTAGCTTTTCATTTCGATCTTTTGTAATTTTTCAGTAACTTTTTTTTGACTCTATGGTTGTTTATGAGGGTTTTCTGGTTTTGTATTAATATCTGATTTAATTTCACCATGATTAACAGTGGCGTGTATCACTTTTGGAATCTCTTCAGGTCATCTTTGTGGTGATTTTGTGGTCAGTTATGTACGTCTTCTGGACCTATTAAAGGTATTTTTTTGGTGTCAGGATAAATCAGTATACCTGTCTTAAGGTGTTTTTTTGTTTGTTTGTTTCAGAATAAATCAACTAGATAAATAATCAATAAATAAAAAATCAGGCTGGGCGCAGTGGCTCACGCCTGTAATCCCAGCACTTTGGGAGGCCGAGGTGGGCAGATCAGCTGAGGTCAGGAGTTCAAGACTAGCCTGACCAACATGGTGAAACCCCATCTCTACTAAAAATACAAAAATTGGCCAGCACCTGTAGTCCCAGTTTGGGAGGCTGAGGCAGGAGAATCACTTGAACCCAGGAGGCAGAGGTTGCAGTGAGCTGAGATCATGCCACTGTGCTCCAGCCTGGACAACAGAGTGAGATTACATCTCAAAAATAATAAATCAATAGCTCTGTCTTATTAGTTAGTTCTTCTATAGCCATACTTAGTTTTTTGTCCAGTTGATTTTTTGTGTGTGTGTGAACTGAGAGAAGTGAATTAAAATCTCACAGTTTTATATTTCTGTCAATATTTCTTTTATTTCCTATAGTTGTTTGCATTATAACTATGCTCTGTTTGTCTTTTTTAAGAATGATTTTTGCCTTGTTTTCCAAATCCTATACATTTCCATCTTGACCCCTGCTTCATTTAGATAGCATTTTTATGATATGCCTTTGCCCATTTGTTTACACTCTTTCTGAGTCACTATTTTTAAATTGTTGAGTTTAGCCCATTTGTATTTATTAAAAAGAGAAACATGTCTGGTTTTGGTCTTCTCATACATAATATGCCTTCTGTTTTTATCATTTTGTTTTATCACTACGTAATACATTTTCTATGGGTTTCTTCAGGTAGCTTAGAAATGTTTTTTGTTTTAAGGGTGATGTTTATATATTTGGATAGTGCACTCAGTCCCTGAGATAGTTATTCCTGACTCTGCACTGTGAGCGTCAAGGACATTAGCACATTTTCCCCTTCAACATTGCTTTTTTGTCAATGCAGTTAATCGAAGGACTAAGACAGAAAGAGAGGTGGGAATTATGATCGGACCACAGAACGCTGGCCCTGACAATGGCAACGTCTGTAGCAATGAGGCGGGGAAGGAAGAAGGTGGGAGCTAATCCAAACATACTGGTTTTGTCACCTTTATTTCCTTGAGGACTTACGAGGCATTACTCCCCTGACTTCTAGCACGGAATGTTTCTCTGGAGAAGTCTGAGGCCAGTCTGATTTAGCTCATGCTATGTTTTTTATCTGGATATCCAAAGGTCTCTTTGAAGTTTAGTGGTTCACTGGAGATGCAGATACATACATTGACATTGATATGTGTGTGTGTGTGTGTGTGTGTGTGTGTGTGTGTGTATAAAGAGACAGCAATCAGTGTTGAGGTTTGGAGGAGAATGGAAAATGGCACAAATCCAACTTTATAAAACTTATTTCTGTATTAAACAAAAAAGATACAAAGCAAATATGCCAAGTATTAACATCAGTTGAATGTAGTTGGTGAATCTACATTCAATCTACAATAAGGGAATCTACAATAAGGGAATCTGCAATATTATTCTCTGTGATCCAGGGTGTGTTGGAAATATTTCACTTTTTTGTTTTTAAAAAATATTTTGTAACTATAAATCAGGGAATGTTTGCGTGCTTCAGTGACTCAAAATATGTTTCACTGAAAATCACATTTTTGCTTGATTGATCACAACATGCATCCATGTTTTCCTTATATGTTGACAAGCACTCATGTAATTTCTAAATTTTCTCTGGTGTCATTTCCTAAATTTTGAGTAAAAGTATTACAAAATATGTTTGTAATTCTAAAGTCCTATGGTTGGGGATTATAAAATTCTAAATGTAGAATCTGTAGAGTAGAAGTTAGTGGTAATTGCTCCAGAGGCTAAAACTAAATGGGATGTTTGACTACAATCTCTTAAGTGATTTATATTTGCTGATTTGGAACTATTTTGAACATATCTTGGTCTAATCATTACAGAATAGAATTTGAGTTTAAAATAGCATGATAATTAGAAGAGTTGTGTATTGAAGACTTTTCCTTTTCTGTTTATCATGTTCTTTATCTTGTTCTTTATCTCAACAGGACTCTCATAAATACAAGTCATAATGAAAGAAATTACCTCAATTTTCTTATTTTCATTCATTTTTAGTTTTCAGTACTGAAAGATTTTTAAATGTGTTTTTCCTTTGTGTTAGGTATATGTCTCGAGTCCACGGTATGCATCCTAAAGAGACCACCCGTCAGCTGAGCTTAGCTGTGAAAGATGGTCTTATTGTCGAAACTCTAACAGTGGGCTGCAAAGGTTCAAAAGCTGGTATTGAACAAGAAGGATATTGGTTGCCAGGAGATGAGATTGTAAGTACATTTTGTTTGATAAACATAGAGATGTGAACTTTCAGCTTTTAAACATTATTTAGATATAACCTATAGAAAATCATTTTCAGAAGTTTAATATTTCATTTTAACATTTTTATCAACATTAAGGCTCTACATTGGTAATATGGTTACTTTCCTTACTAATTATTTAGGAGATGACTTGCTTTTACAAAGAACCTACTTCTCTATATATTACCTTGAATCTAAAAAATAAAGCAAACCAAAGCTCTTTTGATGTACCCACACTTCATGGCATTCCTGTTTTCTTCAGTAAATATTAGCAAAAAATTTTTCCATGCCAGATAATATTGATGCCATCTACACAGATAGAAGGAGACGAACTGTCTTCCTAGGGAAACAGTCTCGGTTCAGGTGGGATGCAGGCAGGCTTCAGTAGGGATTCTGTGGCGGAGCACAGGCTCCAAACCTTAAGTTCCCCTGGCCAGTGCCTACATTGACTAATGACAATTGCAGGTTTTGTGTACTGGAACAGAAATCAAACAGGAAAGACAGACATTAATTCTCTTTACATTTTTACCTAGTTCTCACTTTGACTCCTCTTTTAAATGTTGATATTTTAATCTTCTAATTCCTTCCATTATGTACCTTTAAACTGAGAGGCACATCTTGAAGTACATTTTTTTCTTACGTAAAGATTGATTTCATGTGTAATATTTCTATCTTCTTACCTTATTTTATTTTGCTATTTCTAATACCTTGATTAAAAATGTCTTAATTTTTACAAGGGAACAATCGTTTAAGATGATAGGTTTCAAATGTAGCAGCTGTGGCCAGGTGGCTCATGCTAGAGTCCTCGCACTTGGAAGGCTAAAGCAGGAGGGTCACTTGAGCCCAGGAGTTACACACCAGCCTGGGCAACATAGTCCCCATCTCTACAAAAAATAAAATAAAATAAAATAAAACAGAATAAAATAAAATACACAACCCCATCTCTACCAAAAAAAAATAAAAACTTAGCTGGATGTGGTGTCACATGCCTGTAGTACCAGAGGCCCAGGAGGCTGAGTTGGGAGGATCACTTGAGCCCAGGAGTTTCGGACTGCAGTGAGCTATGGTCATGCCACTACCGTACTGTAGCCTGGGCGCAGACCAAGACCCTGTCTCTTAAAAAGAAAAAAAAATCTATCTGTAGATATAGATAGACATACCCCTTTCAACCTCTTTCAAAAATCCATCTCTTTTTATGGATTTACCTTTGAAGGGGATAGATTTAGTAATTGAATACTTCGAGAGTGTTTTATCAAATTCTCTAAAATCTAAAATTACAAAAATGACATAGAATCTTATAATTGGTTCTTTGTGGAAAAATTTTCCAAAAAGTTTGAGTTTGTTTTCTTTTCTGGCTCTACAGCAGATGAGCCAACAAACATACTAACGTGTGAAGCCTGACAGCAGTAAACTAACTAGCACAGTGCCTGTGGGGAGGTGGTTTACAGCAACAGCTGTGATAAGTTATGAACTTAGAAAAGCTGTTCACTTTTTTAACTTTGTTTTTGTCAATTTAATCTGCACCTTCAAAGCTTCAGGAAAGAAAATTCACATTTTCCAGCAACAGAAAACATGGAAGAAAAAATCTTTACTTTCACTGGTGTAATTTCATTTGTGCGCTGGAAGTATTCTTGAAAAGTTAAGTGGAAATCTTTATATAAGAACAGTTTTTCTATTGAGTTTCCTTACAGAAAAGTAACGCTTTGCTGCCAGTGAAGAAACTTAGGGTGCCAAGACATAATAAAAATAATGTCAAGTGGTATCAATCTGTTGCCTCAGGTATTTAAAGGAGGGCCATTAATTGTTGATACCTTATTATATACTCAGAATAATCCAGATAATGTAAAATTTCTAATCTTAAAACACTTAGGAATTTATAGACAGTATAGAAGACTATACTGATAATTTCCAAGATTTGTATAGTAATTAACTAACAGTAAGTGCAACTTAATCTATAGGATTTTGGTTTATGGATCATGTGTACATTTTTTCATAAAAGCGATTTTATTTCTCTTCCTGTTTAGATTGGTACTTTTCCATATGCTTTCTTCTTCCCCAAGTTGAACTTTTTTTGTTTAATTCAACAAGTCGTTAATGAGCACGTTATATTTTTACCACTATATTAGGTCCTATGTTCTCATTTTTATTTTTATATGTTGTTCTTGCATATATTTATAGAATCATCCTTTTTTCTTCTGTCTAGATGAAATATTATATATAAACCAAACATATAGTATGCAGGTTTAATTCTGGTTCTTTCTCACAAACATTTTTATTCTAAATATGGCTGTATAATTTAAGCACAACTGAATATATCAAAATTGTGCCTGGTTTATAAAATATGTAAATATTTAAAATTCAGAGGTAATGTAGTTTATTAGAAAGAGGTAAGATCTCATATGTCACAAACAAACAGGGGTTTCAGATCCAATTCAAGCCTTTATTTAGTTATGCAACCTTGAGGAAATTTCTTAGCTTCTGATCCTCAGCCCTCAGCCGTCATATGGGCATATTAAGATCTATTTCATTTGATTGTTTGAAGGATTAAAGGAGATTATCTACATAAATTATATAACCAGGTACTCAAAGCAGGTATTTGACCAATGAATAAATATGCTTACAACAAAAAAATGCCTGTGTGTAATATAGTAAAAGCACATTAGTTTCCTACTAATCATACAAAAATTCTAAACAGGGTCTTTTTACTTTTCAACCTGTGTTCTCAAACACAAGACTTGTAAAGAGGTTTTCCATGAGAACACTGGATCTTTATTTAAAGTGTAACTCTAAAATAATGAGACAAATTATATGTGTATTTTGTTATCTTGGCTGGGGTCCCACTTGGCTGCTCAGCAGCTGTCCATGTGCCACAGTTTTCATGCCCTGATGACACTCTAGGAGGATATGTAATTGTTTCCCACTAGGCACAGCACATGCATCTTGTCCTGACCAGCTTTGTGTACTTTTTTTAATGTATGGCCAGTGCGTGGAGGCCATTGCAGATTGGGGTGCCAGATGTGAACTGTGCAATTTAGGAAGCCCCATCCACATCACGGACATTGTGTATTTGCCTATTTATTCAACAGTGCATTTGTTCTAATAAACGAACATACAACAAGAGTGTCTTGTAGAAGGGCCATCTTTTCTAGTTTGCACTTGGTGTTCTGTGCGCTAATGATTGTCCTGCATGCCAGCGTTTGAGTCTGGGGCCCATGCTTTATAGTTTTACCACCTTGTATATAGGATGAATCACCTTGATGTCTCTAAAAACTTAACTTTTTAAATTGAAAGATGTATGTTGTTATTTATCCATCAAGAAAGGAACACGACAAGTAGATGTACATGACCTTAGGAAGGGAAGGCGTAGGATGTTTTTGGTTATCTATTTTTAAACCTTTAAGTCAAAGTTACAAATGTTCTTAACTTAGGCAGTTCTGTTATTTTTTAAATGGGTGGTAAAGCTCTTTTTTTTCCTTTTGTTATCTCTAAAAATTGCTGTAAACTCAGATGGGGAAAAGGTGTATTTATCTTGATAAGTCCCACAAGTTGTATCTCCTGAGATACTTTGTATCAGCAAGGAGTCTGGACTCTTGTCTCCAATTCCACAATTCTGTTGATAAAGAGAAGGTAGACAAAAGTGTAGTTTTCTCTACGCTGCCTATTATTGATGGAATTTAAAAGTCAGAGTTTGTTGATGTTACATTTTTATTTCACCTCTGCTACTTTTTTTCAATGCTTATTTTTAAAAATTTGAAACAATTGAGAAATATGCATATATTGAACAAGATTATTTTTATCAAATCTAGCACTCATGTAACAAAAGCCTAACTATAATATGTCAGGATATAGTTATAAATAATCCAAGTGCAAGCCTGTATATTTAAGGCCAAGATAGTGACCTCATGGTGCTGAGATTCCTTCTTCTAGACTGCAGTTAATTTAGGCATTTTGGGATGCTGATCTCAGTCACCGTTTGCAACCCTCCACATAAGTGATCATTCATTTGGAGAAACTGTGGTAAAATTAGGTAATAGATAAGCATCTTCGTGGTAATGTTTTAAACAATGACCACATGAAATGTTAGAATGAAAAAGTAATTATTTAAAGTATGTCCACTCCCAATTTTAAACGGTTTGCTCAAATATTAGTCAAGCAAACAGAAGTATATGTACCGAGGAGCCAGGTGTGATGGCACACACCTGTAGTCCCAGCTACTTGGGAGGCTGTGGCAGGAGGATTGCTTGAGCACAAGAGTTTGAGTCTAGCCTGGGCAGCACAGCAAGACTTGTCTCTTAAGAAAGTAAATGCATAAAAAAGTGTGTGTGCCAACTAGTTTTTAAAATGACAAACTACACTCTTGTAAATTTTCTATGGACATCTCACACTTTCAGATTGGTCTGTCATTACCATTTACTCATAGGGTCCACATAATTCATTTAAAGGTATTTTCATGAGCTTTTACAATTATATTGGAAAAAGACTGTAAGACCAGGGCACTGAGTGAAATTTTGTGATATCTGGTCATTCAATGTTTTGTTATTTCAAGACTTTTTTCTTTTGCTTGTTTAAAAGAAATGCTGTATGTCCTTGTAGGCGCATAGCTTACTTCATCTGCTTGCTCTGGAGAAAGACACGTGAATGGCTACACTAAACCCATATTTCTTCACAGTATTTCACCACCTTTATTTGTAAAATGTGAGAAGTGTGTTTCTTGGACAGAATTTTACCATTTGCTGAGCTAAGTTACATTTGGTATTTAGTAGCTTTCTGTGATAAATATAACCTGATATCTTACAAATTACACTCTCAAGCAATAAGATACTCATAAAGATGAGAAGGTCTTAGCAAAGTCTTCAATGTAATAGAGTAAGGCAGGTCACCTTAAATTATGAATCATTTGCAGATAAAGCATGTCAAATATGTTATTTGAAATTGAGGCAGTTAGTGTTAATTTTGTGACTTCCAACTTTATATACAGCCCTCAGCACAAAGCTAGGATATTATTTGACAGATGCTTTTGATCTCACATTTAATAATTTAGTCAAAAGTGTTGAGGATGACTTAAAAATAATAAAAAGTGATGTTTGCTGTAAAACTGCTTCTCCGTTTACTTAGCTGCCATATTTGGTCTCACAGTTTCATTTCCTTGTCATAGTTAATGCCAGGACAAAACCAATGTATGAGTTTAGGAACCACAGTTGACACTTTTGGTTAAAGTCCTTCTGCCAGTTTGTGTTGCTGCTTGTGACTCGAGCAGCTGCACACAGGAACTCCGGTGCTGGTTCTGTGTCCTGCTTCTATTTGAGAACCTTCTTTTCACATGCTGCAGTTGGTACTGCCTGTGAGCAGGATCTTATACTACTTTTAAATAGGCCTAGGGGGCATCTTTTGTTTTTTTTTTTTTTTTTGAGAGAGGGTCTCCCTTTGTCACCCAGGCTGGAGTGCAGTGGCACAATCATGGTTCACTACAGCCTTGACCTCCTGGCCTCAAGCAATCCTCCTGCCTCAGCCTCCAAAGTAGCTGGGACTACAGGCATGCGCTACCACACCCAGCTAATTTTTTCATTTTTTTGTAGAGACAGGGTCTTGCTATGTTGCCTAGGATGGTCTCGAACTCCTGGCTTCAAGTGATCCTTCTGCCTCAGTGACCCAAAGTGCTGGGATTGCAGGCATGAGCCACCATGCCTATGTCTTTTTAAATGAAAAGGTAGAATTCTATATCTTTTGCTTTTTCTCATTTAAGGCTTTTGACACATATTTTAAAACATAATTAATGAAAATACATATTATCTGGCTTCTTAAAGAGATTAACCTATTATGTTGGGGATAAACAAACTTAAATCTTCATTTACAGAGGGCCAAGATAGACACTTCTTTTCTGTCATCATCTGTTCTTCCCACCTCAAAATGCCCAGTCTAAAAAAAGTTTCGGGTTATATTTCTCTTGAAATTTAGCTTAGCTCACATCTTTTAGGTAAGAGATAGGATTGGAATTTATGGCTTTATTCTTCGGAACTACCACCATAAGCAGCCTTGGCAAGCAGGGGCTCCCTTGCATTGTTCTTGAGAAAAATACTAAGTGAGGCTGTATTCAAACTGAGCCTGACTCCCCCAACCCCTGCAACCCTTTTATATATATATGGCATATTACAGTAAGAATTCCTTTTTAAAGTTTTAGGTCTTTATCTTTTTCTTGATATAATTACAGTTATAATAGTTGTCGTAAATTAATCATATGTTTTAAGTGCCCTTAGTGCCAAATTTGATACCCCTTGGATACTGTTGATTTATTTAATATGAAATATACCTTTTGTTAATTTTTATGGATAGGTGTACATGTTTATGAGGTGTGAAATATAACTTATTCTGTTTGTTACTTACTTGCAGAACCACATATTTCTTCCAAATGTCCATTCCCTATCTTAGTTACAAAAATATAATCATTTACCAAGTTAAGTATTGGTGATTATTAGAAATCATTTATACTGTGGTTCTATGTGCATTTAAACTATAATATACTTAGAAATTATTCTTGCTTTGGTAAAAGAATTTCCTTCTTATTCAATAGGGTTTTTTGGGTCATGCTGTCTTATTATACTCTTTTAGGTTTATTATGATTGTGTGTGTATATGTTTCTTTTTCTTTTTCCTTCTGTCTAAATTCTGTTGCACTGAGCAACGTTGTAATATTTTTATTTTAAATATAAGTAATATTTAAAATTACTGGAAATATGTAACCATCAGATTCTAATCTCCTAATGATTAACAGAATTTGTTAATTAAGCTAAACCTAGAATTGTAGAGAATTATTTTTACATTGCATCTACATTAAAATGCTATCTCAAACACACATACTTGGTTGTGTAATATTTATCTACTCATTAAGTAGAAAGAGGAAATTACTTTAAAAATTGCTTTTGGATTATTGGTGAGAGTGGATTATACTTCAGAACACTTTATTCGAACAGTTCTTCCACATACCTCCCTTCTGACTTGACTGAGCAACTCTTTCTGTGCTTCGGTTTGGTCTCTAAACCGGAGTTAATGTTTCTTGCTCTGTCTAGCGTATAGAAGCGTTGTGGGCTGGGCGCAGTAGCTCACACCTGTAATCCTAGCACTTTGGGCGGATTGCCCAAGCTCAGGAGTTTGAGATCAGCCTGGGCAACATGACGAAATCCTGTCTGTACTACAAATACAAAAAATTATCTGGGTGTGGTGGCGCATGCCTGTAATTCCAGCTACTCGGGAAGCTGAGACTCGAGAATTCCTGGAACCCGGGAGGCAGAGGTTGCAGTGAGCCAAGATTTCGCCATTGCACTCCAGCCTGGACGACAGAGTGAAATTCTGTCTCCAAAAAAAAAAAAAAAAAAAAAAAGGTGTGAAATACAGATGTAATAATGAATTTTAAAATGCCTAGCAAAGAAATGTGCACATATATATATAAAATTATAAGCATGTTGTATCATTTTGTGACTTGGTCAGTTCTTGTTCTGTGCACTGAGTAGATAATAATAAGAAGAACACTTCCTGGGTGCTCACATTGTGCCAGGCACTCCTGTAAGGGCTGTCTGTGTATTAACTCATTTGATTCACAGAAAAACCGTGTAGACTGGGTATTGTCATTTTGTTAATTATACAGACAGAAAATGACACACAGAGAAGATAAGCATTCTGCCTGAGATTATACAACTGCGAATGCCAGGGCCAGGATTTGAACCAATCTAGCTCTAGAGTCTTAACCAAATGCTGTATGAATGACAGAGACTTAGATCAATAGGCTACTGTTAGAGGTGGATTTTTCTACTGGATTCTGAGGACAGCCTGCCACACTCACATTCATCATTTCCGATTTTTAAAGAATCCAGTGTGAACCAGTTTTAATAAGACATGCATTCATGTCTTGTGCTAGTTTATAATGGCACTGAATTTATTAGCAAAATATTTTTCTAATATCATTATGGTTTTCATGGTACATTGGGGAGAGATTTTCTCTATGTCCATTTGTAGCTTTTGTGTTGGTTAGTTGAAAAGTTTCCTCTACAACTAGTAATGACTCTTTATGTTTGCATGCTTCTGTCTTTTCATTATTGATTAGCACATTGATAGATTATCAGTTAATGTCATCTGTAAAATAGTATACGTCATATAGGAAATAATAAACAGTTTGACCCTGTGTGAAATCCCTTTAGCCCTGTGTATTGCCTGATATTTAGCAAAGTTAAGTAGTGAGACCAAGATTATTTTGTTTTATTTTGAAGGGCCTACAGTATGCAGCCTTTCTCCAGGACAGCAGCCCCAAAGAAGGCGAACTAATTTTGCACTATGTTATTTTACTGTGATTCTGCTTCATTTTTTGCATCATGTTTCTCTCTTACCTTAGGCTAGCTTGGTTAACTCTTGCTAGATTCGATTGGTAAAACCGCGATCTTTACATCTTTACATGGTTCTGGTTCTGAATTTTGTGCTGGCAGGTTTGCTATTTAAAAGCTTTCATGTTTAGAATGGCATTTCCCACATGCTGTTACTCAGGCTGTCTCTAGAGTAGCTGATGGCATCTGGGGGAATCCAGTGAAAATGTAAACCTAGGGTTTTTGACATACATGTCTGAGTGCTGTAGTCAAAAAGCATTATGTAAAGGATTTCTATTTACCAAAAGACAAATTGTAGGCAGCCTGTCCTGTAATGAACATCCTGTATGATTCATACCTCAGGAAAATATTTCCTGTGTTCAGAGTCTAATAACTTTTGACCTTGATTTTGCATGTTCTGCATATTCTGAACAGCTATTGCCATGATTAAAAGAATGGACGGCACTGCTGTCCCAGCCCATACTTTGTCTGAGAATGGAGCTGGTTATATGCCATCGCATAAACATGTCCAGATGTTTCTCTTTTACTTCATTTCAGTTATGCTTTCATTTCTATAATTGGCTATGAAAAACTAGGTCAAGAATTAAACACCCTCTCAAAGAAAGACCCATTTTTATCTTCATTTCATGGGTGGATGGGGAAAGAGGAGGGATGCAAAGAGGTAAAGGTAATGTGGAGAGGCCAGAGGTATGCACAGGAATTGCACTC
Source organism: Mandrillus leucophaeus (assembly GCF_000951045.1). Classification (NCBI taxonomy): domain Eukaryota; kingdom Metazoa; phylum Chordata; class Mammalia; order Primates; family Cercopithecidae; genus Mandrillus; species Mandrillus leucophaeus. The sequence continues at coordinate 210,330 of NW_012104242.1, forward strand.
TTGCTTCCTTTTGTTAATTAACCTAGTAAGTACTAGAATATTTTGCCCAGCACATGAAGATGAATTAATGTAAAAAATTCAAGTAATGAAAGATGGCAATTTCTCTTTTTAATATTGAGTCAAATATAAGCCACCAAAATCCCTTAGGATGTTTTTAAAACAGCTATGAGTGTGAAGAAAATATCCTGAAATATTTTGTCCTAAATTTGGAAAGAGTACTGTTAATTAAAAGTAGAATATCTTATTTCCACCAAAACCTAATTTGTCAATGATTTTTAACATAATAATTGATAAATTGAAATAGCTAAAATGCAGCTTACATATGAGCCCATCTCAAATGGATACACCAAGGATGACGGTTTTAATACAGCCAAGCACCATACACATATATTGTCGTCGGTGTGATGCCACTGTGCCCAGCTTTGTGGAGTACCTTATTTCCTGCCATGTGCAATCAGGGTTTTGTGTAAAAATCAGTATTTTAAGATTCCAGCCCAACTGAAATTACCCTACGAAAGGAAGTCTGTGGAGTGTACACATCTGTAGCAAATAACTAAAAATGCTCTTTGTCTTCTTCTTTATTACTTTGGTCAACACAGACTGCCAATTTCTTAATAAGAAGCAAACCAGAAAGTTTACATTTCTGCAGGATTTGCTACTGCACTCTAGCCATGACTCTGGATGTGGGTTGGAAGACATGAATTTTTGAACATTCACGTACCTCTTCTCTTTCGAAGGACTGGGTAGTCCTTCATATCTGGCACTCAGATATGGTCAAGCAGTAACACGTTTGAACCTAGTTTCCAAAGAAGTTGCTGCTTATGGAGTGAGTGCTGCATGGAAGCCCATTTACTGGGGGAGTATTGACATCAGAGAAAACAGTAAAGCTGTTCCACCTTGGAAACAGTATTGATAACAATTTATAGAAATAAAATTGATGGTGGAACCCAAATTTGGAATGTCACGGTCCCTACTGGAAGTGGCGCTGTTTATACTAACTGTGGACTTTACCGTTGTTCATTCGGTTACCACATCTACAAATAAAGTTGAAAATTAACCCATCACTCTTAGCATAAATATATTTTAAGAAAAGCTAAGAGTAATATTTATAAATAATGAATTCTAAATTAAGAGAACTTCTAACACTCTTGTTGTGTATATTTAAAGGGTATTAGCTGTACAAAAAAAAAGATGTCAAAAATAAGAATATGTTGAAGAATGCCTGTGTACCTGCAGTTGTGTTCCTTTATTTCTAGGAACAGCCCCAGGCAGGAAATAAGCCGCCTTCCTTTTGTGTTCTGTGGTAATCTCCTTTGGGTAATGTGATTAAACCTTTAGTTTCACAGTTTCAATTTATTTTTCTAAATTCAACAGCTCTGAAAATCTGACATCCTGTCAGAACACGGACATTCTGATTAATGGTTATTTTCAATAAAACATCCAATGCCACAGATGAGAAGATAAGAATAGTGAGCATCACCACCTATTACTATTCTCTCTGTTCCCACAGTGTGTCAAGGACTGTTATATACATATATTTAAAGCAGAGCAAAACAAAGGTTTGTTTATTTGAAATACAAAGCTATAGGTTGGTTTGGGATTCTCAGTTTACTAAAGAAATTATTCCTTAGATTATATTTCAAAATGAAAGATAATATTAGAACTGGAGTTGGCTTTGGACTTACTTCATTTTGGACTGGTTTTGCTATCAGATTATCTTAAGATATTTCTGAATATTACCACTGTTTAGGAAAGATTTTAAAATTTAAAGCAGCAACTTTCTAGGTATTTTCCCTCTTGTTTTAACACAGTAAATGTCTTTAAATTGTTTATGATGCCTAACTGCTGATGGACATTTAGTTTCAATTTTGTTCTTAGTCATTGCAGATATTGACAAAATGTCATACAAAACTATTTTGTATTTTTTGTAGGACTGGGAAACAGAAAATCATGACTGGTATTGTTTTGAATGCCATTTGCCTGGAGAGGTGTTGATATGTGACCTGTGTTTTCGTGTGTATCATTCCAAGTGTTTGTCTGATGAGTTCAGGCTTAGAGACAGCAGTAGTCCCTGGCAGTGCCCAGTTTGCAGGGTGAGTACCTATGAGCTTTCCTGTGCTGGTTAGAGGGTTGGAATTATTTCATAATAGCTTCAAAAAGATATCCCAGGTGGTCTTGCCAGGTGAATGGATAAAGGACTGGAGGGTGGGGGTTATCTAATGAAATGATGATACTCATAAATGGACATCACAGAACACATATACCGTATTTCAGGGTGTGGATTTAGAAAGTTTTAATCATGTAAAAATATATCGTCTCCCCTTCCCTTACCTGCCTCTGGCTTATGTGACTACTTTAATGGATGGCCTTTGGACATCAGAAATACGAAAGCTACTAACATCTGTTCAATAACTACTTTGTAATAAACTGTACAATTTATGGTATTCAGGAAACAGTTAGCAAAAGGCAGGTTGTTGGGGGCATTCTTTAGCTATTTCCCATTTTATATCCATGTAATGTTGCCTTTATTTTTGTCATGAGTTTGTTTTTTTTTTTTTTTTGCTTATATTTTACTTGGAGGGTGGAGGGATGAGACATCATGTATAAAGAATTCTAATTATTTTTTTAAAGTAAAATGAAATTGCCCTGTAGGTAAACTAGGTACTTTCCACAATTACTTTTATTCATTGATCCCACTGAGGAATATACATACTGTGATTGTTAGTTGCAGGATGTGGTATGTATGTGTATACGAGTGATATGTGGTGACTGAATATTACATATGGCATTGATGGTAATAAGGAATTATTTGATTGCAACCTCTATTATTTTATACTTAACTATTAAAATACTTATTTGAAACCATGCACATTGTCAGGATTACTCATGATGATTTCCAGTTTGTGAATATGCTTTATAATAACTTGTGTAATTTAAATATTTCTTTGCTTTTTCAAAAAACATTTTTTCATAGTATTTTCCCTCTTTGGCATCAGTCAAAAATTTCCTATTAGCATGATGAGCAAACCACAGTATATGCTCTAGTCTTCTAACTGTGGCTTTGTATTGCCTAAGTGTACTTAACGTTGCTATGTACATATTCAACAGGCAGTTGGGAGAGCATTTAAAAAAATGTTTAATGATGACTTGCCACTCAAATGCCTAAGTGCCAAATAAGTAATGTCAGTTCCCTAAGTCTGAGTAAATCAGTGTCAATATGTAGACCTTCTCTCTGAAGTCTACAAGAATGTCTGTAAGAAATTAGTGTAAGTGGTGCTCTGAGTTTCACAGTTTTGAGCAAAGGAGCTGTATTAATATTCATATTTTATTCTCTTGTGGATTTGGATTGTACATTTTAAAAGCAAATATACGTCTTCTGTTTTCTGGTAAAAGTTTACCCTAGGGGAAGTAAAAAATTAATGAGATTTAAAAAAAGAGGCAATGTTACTGGTCAAATGGGGATCCTAATGTGGACGCAGGAATTGGAAATACAGCTCTGAGGAGTATGTCTGTGTCTCTACAGCCGTTGCTCTTTTGTATTTAATATTCTTATTTTCGTAGTAAATAGCTTAAACGAAAATACTGGGACTTCTAAGGGCAGGTTAAGCTTCTTTGTAGATATTTTATATTTCTTATGGTAAGAATGGGAATTGAACAATTATTATCCCCTTGCAGAAAATGTTTAATACTTCTTCCGTCAGAATTCATTATCACGTTGTCTGATTCCGTGTTGTGTTTCCTTTATTTCTTTATTTATTTTTGAGACGGGGTCTCTCTCTGTCACCCAGGCTGGAGTGCAGTGGCGCTATCTCGGCTCAGTGCAACCTCCACTTCCTGGGTTCAAGCGATCCTTCTGCCTCGGCCTCCTGAGTACCTGGGATTACAGGCACGTGCCACCATGCCTGGCTAATTTTTGAATTTTTGAATTTTTAGTAGAGACGGCGTTTTGCCATGTTGGCCAGGCTGGTCTTGAACTCCTGACCTCAAGTGATCCGCCCACCTTGGCCTCCCAAATTGCTGAGATTACTGCTGTAAGCCATCGTGCCCGGCCTGGGTTTCCTCTACTCTTTGCTGATTAGATGAAATTTTTACAGTGTTACTGGCTTACACAGAAACATGATTACCCTATTCTGTTCTGTTCTTCTCCTTTCTTTCTGCCTTTGTCAATCTAGATATTTTTATACTGCTGTATAATTGTGCTTACTGAAATGATGCTGCCAATAGAAAATCTTGAATATTTCATTCATTTTATGGTCTGTGAGCTGCTCCCTGCTAAGGCTCAAAAAGCCTGTTTTCTAGGGTGAGGATGGAGAGTTTTATCTTGAGCTTTAAATTTTCCAAAGAAATAGTTACTCGTTTTAGATCCATTCTATTGTTTTATGGTATTCAAGTAAAAGATAAGTGCTAACAATTCCTTTCCTTTGAGAAGGGGTAATAATAATCTCGAAATTGTAATGGAATTTTTAATATCTTTAAGGTGAAGTTATTGGTTGATTTGTTTTAAATTTTAAATAAAGTGTCAAAACTTTGAGTAAAGCCGTTTTTAATAATCTGAGAAGAGAGTGACCAGATTTAAGTAATCATGGACTAAGAGAACTTAGAGTCTATAGACAGAAACTCAAGAACTGTGGTTCCGAATCAGAATAACTTTCTGCTGTGGTTTTTTTTTTTTTTTTTTTTTATGTTTGGAAATAATATGGATTAATTAGATATGTTGATAAAGAATGTTGAAGATAAGGTGCCATAGCCAAATTTTCATATGGTAAAAATAATAAATGGAAGCTAACCATTACTGTCTAAAACTGACAATGAAAAGAAGCCCTTTTCTAACAGTTTGCAGTGATTGGAACACTATTCACTCTTACATTCCTGTCTCTCCCTTACAGTGTTGAAAGCGCCACTGAGAACGGGTGTCTTCTAGCTGTCACCTGTGTTACCAGATTTAATTCAGCTCAAGCAGCTTTATTTTATGTATCTATTTCTGAAATATTTTAACAGGACAGTAATAGGCATTTTTCTCAAAAATAGTTTTGTGACTTTCCGTAATAAGTCTCTAGAATCTTATAACCCTGAGAATAGTTCCTCGGAATGTCTGCCTTTCTAAAAAATAAACTTTTGCTTTATGGACACAGTAGATTATTATTGAAAAGTAGCTTATTAATATCAGATTAGATTTTACTTTGAGAAAGATTTAAATACTGTCTAGTTTCACACTTTTACTGAGCTCTCATTAAGTTTTAGAAAAGAGATTTTAATTTTTTCTATAAAAATTCAAATAATTTAGAATAGGATAAGAAAAACAAAATTCCCAGAAACCGTATTCCGTGGTAGGTAATATTCTCACAGACTTCTTCCTGTGTTTGTGTGTCATTTTGTTTGTATCTATATCCACATGACTTTACGTACGTTACTGGATGTGGCTAGTGTGTGTGTACTCGACAGTATCCCAGAATGACCTTTTTTTGGCACCTGTTATGATTTGAGAGGGCATGCTGTAACTTACCTGACCAGTTCCCCATGCAGCAGGCGTTCATGATTTCTACTGTTCTGTATGGAAACGCCTGTCAAATGTCAAAGGTGGCATGCAAATGCTATCCTGGAAATCATGCCCCATTTCCAACTTCTGAGCAGGAGTCTTCTCATTATTATTTATTTCTGAATGAAACTGAAGTTTATATTTTGTTTTCTTTTATTTGAATTTTATTTTCCTGAAATAGCCATGAATTTTCCAGGAAAAAAAATGAGAAAAGCATACTATTTTGTGAAACTTGCTTTTAAGATTTTGTTTACAAAAAAGAAATACCTTTAAAACACAATATAGTCCATTGCATTTTTTTAAGATAGAAAATTATATACATTTATGTAATGCTGCCTGAACACCTTTGGTAGGATAAGTTTATTAACATGGGATTTTTAGGTTTAAAGGATAGTGTACACGTTTAAATTTTTGATAAAATCACTAGCTTGTTATTCAGAATATTATACCCATGTACATCAACGGCACATGAAACTACTTTTCAATTTTTTATTGCCTATTTGATAAGATGAATTTTTTTATTTTTTATTTTTATTTTTTAGGCAGGGTCTTGTTCTGTCACCCAGGTTGGAGTGCGGTGGCACGGTCATGGCTCACTGCACCCTCAACCTCCTGGGCTCAAGCCAGCCTCCCGCCTCAGCTTCCGAGTAGCTAGGACTACAGGCGCACACTACTATGTATGGCTCATTTTTAATTTTTTTCCGGAGACAGGGTCTCGCTGTATTGCCCAGGCTGGTCTTGAACGCCAGAGTTCAAGCAATCCTCCTGCCTTGGCCTCCCAAAGTGCTGGGATTACAGGCATATGCCACCACACTGGCTGTCTCATTTTAATTTTGCTTCATTTTCATACATATAGTTCCCAAATTACAAAGTCATTGTATACTTTGAAGGCATGGTTAGAGACAGACGTGTGCTTGGACGTGTGTGTGTGTCCGTGTGCTCCATGCTTGCTGGATTGCAAGCCTGCTGGTGAAAATCATGATACTGTAATTGATGGGCAAGGCGGTCTGTCATCAGAAGCCCTGGGCAGCCAGCCTGCTGGGCTGGCAGACTGCCTCGTGGAGCAGGGCTGTTCGAGAGCCTCTGGTGGTGGAAAGGGTCTCTGTGCTGTGCGGTGTGAGCCGCTGACCTTGTGTCTCTGTGGAGCCCTTGAATGTGACTTGCAGACCGAAGAACTGGACTTCAGTTTGCCACATGTGGCTTGTAGCTACCATATTAGATAGTGCAGTTTTGGAACATTCATGTTCTAAATGCTTATACCACTCCAAGGGAAGCATCTTTAGGTATAAAATATCGACCTCTTTAGAGGCGCCTAGCATTTGTCTCCCCATCACGCCAGAGTTACAACTTGGAGAGTTCTTAAAGAAGCACACAGCTACTTGACTCCCCACCCTCCCTCTCCCTTGTATACACAGCAGGTTCTACAGCAAACACTGCCCTGCACAGATCAGTGGCTATCACACCTGATCGTGTTGCTTTTGCTCAAATACCTCACAAAAAGTCAGCAAATTAGCTTTTTAAAAAACTATATAGCAAAACAAAGTGTAGATTTTTTCCCCAAAATAATTGGCACTGTTTAGGTTAAGAATTAGGAGACATGGTTTGAAAGTGGGTCCCTATTTCGTCCTTTTTAATATACGCATGTTTCTTACATAAATGAATTTTGATTTCATAACATAGAGGAGTTGTAGATTCATGTTATTTCCCCTATTTAAATTCAGATAAATGCAGTTTTCATATGTGGACTAAATGTATCATTCAGAAATAGAATTTAGGGCTTTAAATTTTGTATGTTGTGCTTTTACAGTAAGTGAGTTACAGAGAAAGTGAGTAAATGGGAAAATCACAGTGAGCTACCTGTTTCTTTTCCATACTTGGCCCGCTGAAATGGAATACCGCTCCACTGAAATCCCTTCAAAGTCTTTTGTCTTGGAATTTTACAATTGCTTTATAATGTTAAATTTTTATATTACTATTCTTTATATCATCTAACAAACTTTGGTGTACATCCCACTTTGAAATAAAAGGATCAAAGGAAGTCAGAAAAGGCAAGTCAAGGTAATACAGAGGGGACATATTATTCCCGTGTGTCTTTAAAAACTGGAAAAGACTCATCCCCTACAAATGTTTCCGAAGGCATTTTTCTCTGTTGAAGGATCACAAGTTTTAAATTTTATGTTAATGTAGGGTGAATCAAAATCAGCCCACTTAACAAAATGTAGAAACACAAGAAAATGCAGATGAGGAAATATGGGAATAATTTTATTACTAATTTCAAAATACTTTGGTTCTACATCTCATCCAAAAAGCTCTCCCAGATTTGCAGCACTTGATTCTCTGACTCATGTTCTTGACCGTTAGGCGCTTACTGAGATCCAACGGAGAGAGCTGTTTGGTAGTACTTCCACATTAGTAGGAACTATTCCTAAAATTTATTTGCTCCTGCCCTTTTAAAAATACTCAGAATGATATGTGTTTTGCAGGACAGTTAATACTTTAAAAATAGACTCATAGAAGTCTATAGGAAGCATTTAAAATTAAATTTTAACTTGGAATGTTAAGCCTCATGTACTTTTTAAAACTCCCCATTGGGAGTTCACCTAGAGCTTTGTCAGTTGGGTGCGCACTGGCATGCCAGTGTTGACTTAGGTCTAGGTAGGTTATGTTTGAGGCATTTGTACTATAACTTTTTGTTGTTGAGATGGTTAAAGAAAAAAAATCATGATGAAATCTCTGTTGAAATTAGAGAAATTTGTTTCTGAATATAGTTTTCATGCTTTTGGGTATGTAGGCAGTACAGTCTTTTTAAATTCCAAAAGTAAAGAGAATACACATACAATGTTTAGAATGAAAAATGGGATCAAATGCTGAATGAAAATACTTTGAACATAAATTCCTTATTATGTATCTATGAAGCTATAACTGCTCTTGCTTTCTGATAAACCATCTTTTAGTGTGGGAAATTTATTAATATTTTCACCCCAAATGTAAGTACCTTTACACCTTCAAGATACATATTAACAAATCTAGAATGGAGATTTGATTTTTAAATAAGTAGAAATCGAAGCCATTGTTTTCTTAAATAGTAGACATAGTATTGAAAAACAACTAATGAACATCAATCAAATATTTTTACAATTTTTAAGACAACTGGGTCTTATAATTTTATACTAACAAAAGTAGAAAGTTAATTTTAGAAAGATTGTGTCTGAGCCAGGCACTTTGACAAGGCAGGTTTGCAGTTCACCACAAGCTTAATTGGAGGAAAAAATAATGGGAACAATGATAAAGCCAGAGGATTTAAAAATTGGATCTATAATATAAAACTGTAAAATCTTATGTATTGTTATCGAATCTAGGCCCAAACAAGAAGAAACAAAGCTCACATAATTTTCCATGTTACCTTCCTGTGGTGAATTTAACGGTGGTTATGATCAGAAAGGATATGACTGTGAAATGTTTTGGATGTTGGTGTATTTGGCCTTTGTGATATATCTTTTGGTGGTTTGTTTAGAATCCGATTTGAAGTTTATCTTTTAACTCTGAGGGATTGAGAAGGTGATACTGGGCTGGTTCCTACATCAGGATGCTTACAACTTAATGTAGATTAAATAGAAGCTCACTCAGTGTTTCCAAAGTTGATGAACTGAAAATATTTACAAAGTGCACACAGTTTCCTTGTGTTTTCTCTGCAGTGCAGAAGGGATGAGAGGCAATGGGAAAGTAGGTGGCACCTACACTGACTGGATGTCAGCCCCGTCAATCAAAGAACAAGTAATATTCATGCCCCGACCTGAAGACGGAGACATTTAACCTATTTTCTGAAAAGAATGGAAAGATTTATTCCGCTGAGGAATGCATTCTGCCTCTGCCGTTCAGTCTTGTTCTTCCTTTCTGAAAAGAATGGAAAGATTTATTCATTCTGCCTCTGCCGTTCAGTCTTGTTCTTCCTTTAGAGACTAGTGTTATGTAGAAGGGGAAAGGAACAAGCAGATACAAAACCTGTGTTCCATAAAATTTTTCTCACTTCCCTTTCCTATTTCTAAGTGGTATAGCACACCACCGAGGGGTAAAGTTACCAGAAACAGTGCATTAATATTGAATGATAAAATTTCTGACATGCATAGCACCCTTGGCTCTGTAGATAAATGCTATTTTAGCAGTTTGTGTGTGTGTGAACCTGTGGGCATAGTGGATTTAGAAATACTACATGTTTTTCTATCGCAGTTTGTTTTGTAGACTATATTTGAGAGATGCTTTCATAGTTACTAAGTCAGCCCAGTAGTAGACTGGCTGCTACAAAGCTGCTCATATCATGTGAACTCTTGATCTTAATGAAAATTTATCTTCCTTTAGAGAAGAAAGAGTTGGCCTTGTAAAAATTAATAAATGTAGATACAGCCACAGTGGTATTCAGTGGCATTTTGTAAATCTGGATGAACAATTCTTGTGCGTCAGTGATTCTACAGGACTAACTTATTGACTAGGGAGTGGCCCATGACTGGAGTCCTCTTTGCCAGGATGCTCTCTAATAATCTACCTTGAGACATTCTTAGTAGTTTGAATTCTCTTGAGGTCCTACTTTTACCTATAATAAGGCATATTTGTGATAGCTTAGAGGAGGTTTTTAAACTTCAATTCTTACAAGTTAAAAAAACTACTCTCAAAAGCTCAAGTGCAAATACCTGTTGGGACAGTCTGTGGGAGAGTTAGGGTGCGGCTCTATGGAATCCTGCGTAGTTCAGTGTGATTCGTTCCAGAGAAGTGGGTAGGTCAAGTTTTCTACCATTCACACTAGCAATTGGTGTGATGTACTGTTCTTCTGGTCTAATAGGTAGGCGATTTCAGTGTGTCAGTACTGGGAGTGAAAAAACTGAGCAGGAGTATATTTTTAGAAAATAGTTTTAGAAAATGATTTTCATTGATGGGCTACTTGAGTCTTAGTGGTTTGAAGGGAGAAGGGGCAGGATAGGGTAACTCATCACTACTTACGCTAGACCAGCTTCACTTTTAAAGTCTCAATTATTGGGGCTTCTTAAAAATTCTGTGTTATTTCCTTTATATTCCATTGTTGCAAGTGGGTCTAGAGGATATTGCGGAGTGTCTTGACTTCTGTAACAACACAGAATCAAAATAAATTAAAAAACAGCTCCTAGATCTCCTCTATAATTCTGATTGCAGAACACAAAAGAACCAAAATAAATTTTATCTAAGAGAATTTTATCTAAGAGGATTTATTTTGATTCTTTTGTGTTCTGCGATTAGAATTATAGAGGAGATTGAGGAGCTGTTTAATCCCTAAGATGATACAGGTAATTTATATGTAGATTAGTATTTCTGCAAATAAGATCTAGAGGCCACTTGTACAGGAATCACCTCGTGTGCTTGTTTAAAACACAGCCTCCCACCGGGCGCGGTGGCTCACGCCTGTAATGCCAGCACTTTGGGAGGCCGAAGCGGGCGGACCACGAGGTCAGGAGTTCAAGACCAGCCTGGCCAATGTGGCAAAACTCCATCTCTACTAAAAATACAAAAATTAGCCAGGCGTCGTGGTACCTGCCTATAGTCCCAGCTACTCAGGAGGCTGAAGCAGAAAAATCGCTTGAACCCTGGAGGCGGAGGTTTGCTGTGAGCCGAGATCGCACCACTGCACTCTAGCCTGGGTGACAGAGTGAGACTCTGTCTCCAAAAAAAAAAAAACAGCCTCCAGGGTTCCACCCCAGACAGGCTCTGGGGATAAGGCTCAGGAATCTACATTTCCAGTCAGTACTGTAGGTGGCTGTGCTCACTAATATTTCAGTGAGCTCTTGGTGACATTATTCTTGATTGTTAGAAGTCAGCAATTGATATTTCAGTGTCCTCTGGCAATGAAATGATTCATACATCAGAAATAAAATGATTTATGTTGGTCAGAATATGCTGACACAGACTTGGGTGTAACTGCTTCCCATTTTAGATGGGTCCTCATATTCTTGAGTTTAACTGCATGGAACAGTTTCTCTAGTAGGCAATGAACACAGTAATGAGTGGCACCAGTTCAATTCAACTGATACGTATTGAACATTTACTCTGTGCCAGGTTCTATGCATGGCTGTTGCAAAAGAACGCGGAAATTGACATTATGGGCCCTGCTTTCACAAAACTTAGTCCCTCTAGGGGTCAGCCTGTGTTTTTGTACTGCCTGTGAGCTAAGAATGGCTTTTATGTTTTTAGATTGTTGAAGAAAAATGACAAGAGAAATAATTTTGGCCGGGCGCGGTGGCTCAAGCCTGTAATCCCAGCACTTTGGGAGGCCGAGACGGGTGGATCACGAGGTCAGGAGATCGAGACCATCCTGGCTAACCCGGTGAATCCCCATCTCTACTAAAAAATACAAAAAACTAGCCGGGCGAGGTGGCGGGCGCCTGTAGTCCCAGCTACTCGGGAGGCTGAGGCCAGAGAATGGTGTGAACCCGGAAGGCGGAGCTTGCAGTGAGCTGAGATCCGGCCACTGCACTCCAGCCTGGGCGACAGAAAGAGACTCCGTCTCAAAAAAACAAACAAACAAACAAAACAAAACAAAAAAGAGAAATAATTTGTGATGTGAAAATTATAAAAAATTCAAATTTTAGTATCCAAAAGTTTTCTCTGAACACAGCCACACTCGTGATGTGTGCATTACTCATGATTGCTTTGTCACTACAACAGCAGAACTAAGTAGTCAAGACAGAGACCAACCACATGGTCGCAAAGCCTAAAATATTTGCTCTCTGGCCCTTTCCATAAAATGTTTCCTGACTTTTGGTCTAGTTTGCTGTGGAAAGAATATTCTGGATATTGGGAATGCCCAAGGAAGGTTGAAGCCCTTGTCTCGTTTAATCACAGACGTGGGGACTTGGCTGAGGTGAACTCTAGCTGCACAGATAAGTATATCTGAAAAAAGAAGTCTGGATTTCCAATTTTGCACTTCTTTCCTGCTTTTGGATACTCAGTGAACCGAAATGACCAAGATCTCCGCAGGCTCATTTTCTGCCAAAATAGGTTTCTATGACTGAAAAACTGTATCTCTATAAAGAACTGAAAATTCTGTACTAATAAAGGTATTTAGTCCTGAATGCTCCTTTAAGTAATGCTCCTTGGGCATCGTTATCAATAGTCAGCTATGGATAAACTTTGACAAGATCAGGAGTGGCCAATAGTGTCTTCCAGGCAGAAACACCGAAGGGCACCAAGTGTGTCTGTTACTTGATTCATGCTTTGTCTGTTTTCTACCTAGAGGCATCTGGTTCAGTGTAGCCTGGCAGTTACTTACAGCTGGCTTAAGAATCCCTTGTTCAGGATGTTCACATTTTCTGTTATTTTTTTCTTAAAGGAGGGCAGCCTCAACATGTACTTTAGTTCTTCCACAAACATCAACAGCACTGCTTCAGATCTGTGATTACTGTCACTTTTAAGTGCTTACAACAACTTTGCCATGCCATCGAATGTTTCTTTCTTGATTACTTGTAAAAGTTAACCACAGTCACTCCCACATGCCAGCAGGTGATGGGAACTCTGGATTCTGACCTGAACCCTGTTACAGGGAGGCCTTGGTTGAAGAATCCTCAGGCCTGCAAATTGAGAATAGGAATAATTCTTCAAAGCCTGAGAAAGATTTGGATCCGAAATAATCGGTACATATTATAAAGCATTGTTTTAATGTTTTTCTGACCTTGTTGTCAAGAGCTATCTGCTTAGTTTACTTCAGAAGCTACCTCTTTCTTAGTTGTAGCTTTTTCTCAAGTCATTGACAATGTTTTGGTCTGGCTGACAGGTGCCAGCTGAAGCCCTTCGGTGTGAACGCCACAGAAAGCGGCTCCACAGCTTGTTACCTTAAAAACCCCCAGAAATCTCCTTGTACAGCCCTGGGACAGAATGTGCAATGTCCTGTTGATTTCTTTTGTGAAATGCCAAGTCTCTAAATTATAACTAGAAAGTCTTGGAAAGAAAACCCTCAAGTTTATCAAATGTGAAAGCATCTTACAGCAAATGTTTTGTTCCTACAAATCACTGGGAGGGATTTTGGTTCTGTTTGAGAGTCCTCTTTTTTGTTTGTGTCAGTTCACCGAGAAAGCGCCTCAGCCTGTGAATCTGGGAGCAGTTTCTGTCAGCCTCTGTGGCCTTCCCTTGGGTGGTGTGAGGCCCATCACAGAGCAGTGCTTGGGAAGGGCTTCATGGTGTCTGGAATAGGATTGCTCATTTATCACCGAAAAGGTGGGTGGGCAACAAGTAAATAAAAGGAACGTAGAAGCTTTCAACAAAATAATCTCCTTTGACTGTGAAATTCCTTTTAGTCAGTCCTTCTATACAGCCCAAATCATTGAAGTTTCTAACTATAATAACTGAAAAAATAAAAAACCCAAATACTTAAAACATAACCCCCATAGCACCCTTAGCGTATAAATGAGAGAAGTGTTCCTCCTTGTGCGATTGAGTAGATTGAGACCGTCCTAGAGCTGGTAAGTTAGGATTCAAAATAAAAACTCAGGTTAACCTCCAGATCCCTTTAAAAGAGCATGTGAAGACACACCACTTGACATCTCAGAAGACCAGCGCAGGTCACAATCAGGGCCGCTGCACCGGTGTGTGCTTGTCCGTGTTTCTGTGACGAGGTCTCTCAGGAAGTTGGGGCAGTGCTCTTAATCACACCTCTCGGAAACCCCTGGGGGCTTTCAGGACTAGGAATGCCTAGACCCCATCCTGCAACCAGTTGTATCAGAATTTCCGGGGGTGGCACCTAAGACATTGGTGGGTTTTTTTCCTTTGAGGTAAAATCACATATACACTGACATGCACAAGTCTTAGGTGCCATTCGAAGAATAGACGGGCGTGCACTGGTGCAACCCAAGTCCCATCAAGCTACGGGGAAGCTCGCTCTTGTCCTGGGCCAGTAGATCCCCACTCCCACGCCCTCTCCTCAGACAACCATTGTTCTGCTTATTTTCCATGAGGGGTAAGTTTGGCCTGTTCTAGAAGTTTATAGAAGTAGATATTGATGTTTCTTAAAGGCTTCCCAGGTGGTTCTACTGTAATAGACACGTAAGTAGGATATCTGAATCTGAATGGTGCTTTGTTAAAATGAGGTGTATAAGACACACCTGGGGTAGTTATGAAGGCAATGTCTTCAAAGAATTCTGGAAGTTTCATCAGAGTTGAGAAGATGGGGCGGGCCCCATCCAGGTGACCTTGTTTCCTTTCATGCTTTACTCATTTTTCCAGGCCCAGATTACCACTTTTAATTGCACTCAGAAGGAGAGAGATACTCTAGCAAACTAGTTCTAAGCAAATTTAAACAGACAAAATCAGACTTTCATCCTCTATTATACCACTTAGTTTTGTGAAATTAAGGCACTCAGCATGAACTGCATGCATTCTGTCTTTCCAAAAATAAGGAAATGTTGCTTGCACATGGTTACACCAAATTAGCAATTGATTTTAAAATGTTTAAACAGATAGAACCAAGTTTGTGAGAGCGTGTAATATCCACAATTTATGTTAATTCTCTATTTAAAAAGAGTAGGAACTAAATATAGACCTTTATTTAAACTGGGTAATTACATGAACAAGTGTTACCTAAACTTCTGTACTACCGTTTCAAAGAAAGAACAATCTAGTTAAGGTGTTTTAGCTATAGTGATATTAATTCTAATATAAAATTCTGATTCTAGCAGTGCATAATCTTTGCCCATGTAGAAACAATGGATTGCTTTATTTTCTAAAGAGTTAGAAACAAGAGAGGTGAACGTGCAGAAAGGAAAAAACAACAAGAAACTCCTGCACATAATGCAGTGCACAGTACCTTGAGACAGAAGCAAGAGGTCTTGGCTGGATGGAGCAAGGCTGGTGAGCAGGGCTCAGGCCTCCTCTCCCAGCTGTCACTACTCAAGGGACCACAGAGCCTAGAGCTAAGATCCAGAGGGGAAGGGATTCCTGCCCTGTTGAATTGATGGAAGGCTGTGCACGATAGTGGAATATTAAAATTATATTTCAGCACTACATAACAGTGCTGGTTGTATCTTTCCTTTGAATAATGTTTCCTATTAAAGGAACCAGAACCCCACTGATAGTATTACAAGACTTCTAACCTGGTGTAGATTGCTATTATGTCTGAATTTAGATAAATTCATACTTTAATGATAGTGATATTTGAAATCAGTTTTAATAGTGCACCCAAAGTTTGAGCTGGCATGAGAGAAGGCCATGTGGCTAGAAGCATGAGTTTTTATTCTCCTTTCTTTTAAGAAGAATGTAGATTTTATAAGCGCCAAGAACAACATAGCAATCTCTGACCTCCTTAGCTTTTCTCTTCCCTGCATCTGACAGTTCATCACACTGCTTATTTAGTACAGAAAGCAGTGCACTGAAGGATGTCCATTCTGTTATTTAGTACAGAAAGCAGTGCACCGAAGGATGTCCATTCTGTTATTTAGTACAGAAAGCAGTGCACTGAAGGATGTCCATTCTGTTATTTAGTACAGAAAGCAGTGCACTGAAGGATGTCCATTCTAGTAAGTAGCTGACCGTGCTTCAGATCCAGGGCGCACCTTCTGCATTCCTGTGTGAGATGCCGAATGCAAAACGGAGGATCATTTCTTATTGTAGTCTAGGGTACAAGTGTACAAGAGGTGCCCGCTAGTATTTCACAAATGTGTGTGTGTGTGAAAAGCACTGGGGATCTTGTTAAAAATGAGAGTGGTTTTCAGTGTTCTCACTACAAAAACCAACTAGCTCTATTTCGCCATTGCACATATTTCAAAACATCACACTGTACCCACAAGTATATATAATTTCATTTTGCCAATTAAAATTTCAAGAAGTTTTTTAAAGAGTTGCTAACCAATGCTGCTGATTAAACAAACTTAGTAACTCTAGAGTTCAGTGTTTCTGTAAAGTTTTGTCTCTAAACAGTGCATATGGCCAAATGCTGTGCTAATAAATTACTTGAGTGAGTTCTTCATATCCTCCTTCATGTGGCTGTGTTCAACTCATTTTAATTTCAGTTAAGTTCTTTTGTTAGTTTTCAAAAAGAGAATTCTCAAGTTACATCAGTTCCCCCTCCCAACACCAAAAAAATAAACACCAAGATTATAAACCCTGGGTTCAGGAAATTTCATTGCACTTTACATTCCATATCTGTGCCATGGGTACTGTCTTGGCCATGCATCACAGTCACCTGAGGAATAAACAAATGAACAAGCAAATACAAATCACAGGCCCTGCCTCCAGAAATCACAGCCCAGATGCTCAGCGAGTGATGCCAGCTGCGTTTCATAGTTCAGTCCGTATCTCTGATGCCAGGCCGGGCGTGAGAAGAGCGTTCTATAGAAGTTCAGTCCGTATCTCTGATGCCAGGCC
>NW_012104242.1:229547-230521 GCF_000951045.1 Mandrillus leucophaeus
TTCCTCTGCAGTGTGAACCGATCCCATTTCCCATTTCCTCTGCAGTGTGAACCGATCACATTTCCCATTTCCTCTGCAGTGTGAACCGATCACACATTTGCGTGCCTGGTGTTTTGCCTTTGCTTCCTTTAGGCTGTTGTAACATCAGAGACTTTGACTAAGGAAGTAGGCACACTTGTCCTCATTTCCTAGCTGTTTAGAAATAACATGCGTAGAATCCTATTTTTTCTTCATGTGAAAGTAGACTTTTTTGGTGCAATAAATTGAGGAACCTAACTAGCTTGCAGGCTAGACTAAGAATTGGAGTTATTCCTGAGTAGATCCATGATGCTAAGAAATGGAGATGTTAGTGTGCAGCTGTGCTGTACACAGTGAGTGACACAGATTTTCAAAATCACCTTTTAAACAAAGAATACTGTTATATTGCAATTCACCATTCATTATTGCTAATTTAAGATGTTCCCTCAAAGGACTTTAGCCATTGATATTGTTTGTAAAATAAGCGATTCTCCCTTATGTCTATTATTTGTAATCTAAAAATTAAGTTTTAAAATACCAAGAAAAGAAAAAATATATACTCCTCTAAGGATATTATATCAGGTACAACATAATGTTTTTAAATTCTCACCTTGTTCCATTAGATGCTGTTTTTCTTTGCAAATATCCAAGATTTCTCTTTGTCAAATATGTTAGAAAAAGTGCATCTTTTAATAAACTCTTTGCATACTGTTTCATATATGTCTTTTACATGAATATAGACATGAATTATCAGATTTTGTACCATTTTTTATTCTTTTATTTTCAATAGAGCATTAAGAAGAAGAATACAAACAAACAGGAGATGGGCACGTACCTGAGGTTCATTGTCTCCCGCATGAAGGAGAGGGTGAGTCCTGCTCAGGGATCCTCAAAATATCCCAAACAGACTTTACTGTGGTTCACTCTTTCCAAGTCGAAAGAGCGAGAAGTAACAA
>NW_012104242.1:234641-237193 GCF_000951045.1 Mandrillus leucophaeus
CATTTCCTTTAAATGTTTTTTATTGCTGGGTGTGGTGGCTCAAGCCCTGTAATCCCAGCACTTTGGGAGGGCAAGTTGGGCAGATCACGAGGTCAAGAGATCGAGACCATCCTGGCCAACATGGTGAAACTCCGTCTCTACTAATAATACAAAAATCAGCTGGGTGTGGTGGCGCACGCTTGTAACCCAGCTACTCGGGAGGCTGAGGCAGGAGAATTGCTTGAACCTGGGAGATGGAGGTTGCAGTGAGCCAAGATAGTGCCACTGCGCTCCAGCCTGGTGACAAAATGAGATTCTGTCTCAAAAAAAAAAAAAGTCTTTTATTTTCACATTTGATGTAGATGGGAAATAATGCAAATAGAAAAATAATTCTCACGAAACTGGGAGTCAGATTTAGTTACTAATTAACTTCTGCAAGGGAACTCGCAGCCACCTTCAGGACTGTTGCGTTAGCTACGTGCTGCATGCGAATGTGTCTTGCCGGGCAGATGTGCAGTAAACATTACCCTCTTGTAATGAAGGATCCAAGTTTGCATCCCTTCTAAACTACAGAGGCAAAGAGCAAAAAAATGAAGTGCATTTAAGGAAGTATATCTTTTGGTGGTCTTACTTAAAACACTCAGCCATATCATCTTTGCAAAAGTTCCTCAGTTTATACAAAAAGTTTTGTTTCTTGAATTCACTTCAAATTTGACTTTTGTTTTTATTTGTTCAATAAGCATTTAGTGGGTGCCTCCTGTGTGCCAGGCAGTATGTGAGGACGAGTAAAAGGTGATCACAGTGCAGGCCTCCTGCTCATAGAGCCACATTCTGAAGAGGGAGACTGGGAAAAAGGAAAAAGAAACAGATAAAATATGTCTGTTTACAAGTTGTAAAAGAATGTTATGAAAGAAAACAAGGAACTAAAATAGAGAATGAGGCACAGGACTGCTGTGATTGGTAGCAGATGTTGTTACCTTCCTGAGGAATATTCAGTCTGAAGTGCTAACCAATGAGGTCTGGGCAGGGCCCAGTCAGACCAGTCTCGGCTTCTGTTCCAACTGGGGCCTGAGACCAGCGACATGGTTCTAAGAGGACAGTGACAGGGTCTTCAGTGCCATTTATTGAAAACTTTAAAATTTAAGCTTAAAAGATTAAGGAACAAAATTCAGCACTATTTATGTATGTGAATGTTAATTGACATGGATACATTTTACAGTTTAATGTGTATGTATGTTTTATGTAGGCTAAAGTAGTTTCTTTTCTTTTTCAGCTGGATGAACTGCAGCTTTGCAAGAATTGCTTTTACTTGTCAAATGCTCGTCCTGACAACTGGTTCTGTTATCCTTGTGTATGTGAAATTTTGTGATTTTTGTTTTTTACTTCTTAAGTGTGTAACATACAGCTCTAAGGAAGTTTACTTCCGGTTTGGTTCAAGATTATAATTTTCTTCCTAAATTTCTAAAATATCATAGTATATATGGGTTTAATGAGTATAAACAACTGAAATGAAAAAAAAAAAAGGGCTTGTTACCCATTTCTGATTTTAAAATGAGATATTGGATAAAAATAAATCTTGGGTCCTTTTTCTTTTTGAGACAGGGTCTCACTCTGTCACTCAGGCTTGAGTACAGTAGTGTGATCTCAGCTCACCATAGCCTCGACCTCCCCCAGGCTCAAGTGATTCTCCCACCTCAGCCTCCAGAGTAGCTGGGACCACAGGCACGTGCCACCACATCTGGCTAATTTTTGTATTTTTTGTAGATATGGGGTTTCACCATGTTGCCCAGGCTGGTCTCAAACTCCTGAGTTCAAGCAGTCCTCCTGCCTCAGCCTCCCAGAGTGCTGGGATTACAGGCATGAGCCACCACGCCCAGCGTCTGGATCCTTTAATAAAGTGAATTTTTGTTTCTGTTTTCATTCTTTCACGAGAGACCTAAGGCTTTGCATTTGTCTGTAGCTGTAAAATTTCCCCAAAATGATATGGTTTCAAGCTGGGCACTGACAAAGGGAATTCTGAGCATTCTTGGCCAGCGGCCTTGGCTGCCTGAGAGAAGCCAGCCCTGTGAGACAGTGCCGTGCCAGCCTAAAATGTCCCCGTTTCTAACAAATTCCCCGGGGGCCGAAGCCGCCGGCCCCCCGGCTGCACTTGGCAAAGCGGGCGCTCTTATCTGCCACCATCATGCATGTGGATGGCCTTGGCTTCAGGGGCAGCCATGCTCCAGTCCCAGCCTCTTACGAGGAACTCTGATGCAAATAGAAAAATCAGGCAATCCCAGAAAAAAAAATCTCGTGTTTAAGAGTTATGAAATAAATGTTTTAGAAATAATGGATTATACGTGGCTAGTTTAATATTAATGGTACACTTGCATTTAATACTTTAATATAACAAGGTAAAACATTTCATTTCCAGATACCTAATCATGAGCTGGTTTGGGCTAAAATGAAAGGTTTTGGGTTTTGGCCAGCCAAAGTCATGCAGAAGGAGGACAATCAAGTCGACGTTCGCTTCTTTGGCCACCACCACCAGAGGTAATTCGCGGCCCCGTGCTCAGTGTCCCCGCCACCACCAG
>NW_012104242.1:238118-298684 GCF_000951045.1 Mandrillus leucophaeus
TTTACTGTGGTTCACTCTTTCCAAGTCGAAAGAGCGAGAAGTAACAAGTATGTACATAGCAGCATGAAGTGTGGAGAGCACCCCGTCGTATTTCTTTTCTGCAGTCAGCAGTTCTGTAACAGGCAGTTAGATTTTTTTGTCTGTTTTTGACATGGACATTTTGACATAAGCTACATGAGATTAGAAACGTTTACATTTTTGAATGTCATTCATCAGAATGAACATTTTCATTGATGATGACTCTTTAAAATGAAAAGTAGTTTTTCCAAATAACTATTCTATCACAACTTTAAGGAATGTCATATTAAACTATATAGTAGTATATGTACATTTTTTCTGTTAAGTTTTAAAGTACTTCCTCTGAGATTTTGCTTTAAAGGTAGAAAATCCTGGCCGGGCGCCATGGCTCCCGCCTGTAATCCCAGCACTTTGGGAGGCCGAGGCAGGAGGATTGCTTGAGCCCAGGAGCTCAAGATCAGCCTGGGTAAGATGGCGAGACCCTGTCTCTGCAAAAATAAAAAATAAAAAGATAGAAAGTATTTTGAGCTTTAGGAATTGATGTCTTACCTGCCTTCCTTTAACCACATTTAAATTGATGTACTAACACCCTCTTAGGCTATAGATCTTAATAAAAAGGGGAAGGACAGTAAACACCCGATGTACAGGAGGCTGGTGCACTCAGCTGTGGACGTTCCCACCATTCAAGAGGTAAAGTCGGTTTCTTTTATTTCCACTTCAAATAAATTTTGTTAACTAACAAGTTAAAGAATAATGTAGCAGTTAAGCAGATTTTGGTTCTTCTTCTTTCCTTGAAAGTATACTTTTTTCCACTTCCTAAAACAAAAGACAAGCATAACTACCAAATGAAGCATTATTAATTTGTAAATTTCATGTGCTTACTGTAATACAAATTAGGTGTCATCTTTAAAAGGCCTGGTTCTAAAGATGAGCAGCTTATAGCTTCTTGGTCCTTGTTGATGTAAGGAAATGCCTTACAGCCTGGGCAGTTTAGTATTTCAGATGTAAAGAATGTTTTCCAGGTTTAGCAGTGGGACCTGAGAGTTCCCCTCAGAAAAAAAAGTAAAGCATAGAACTGATCTGCAGTCTTGGGAAACAATAAAATGAACAACAACAACAACAAAATATGGTTAGAAAAGTTAATTATTCTTAAAGGTCTTAATTTTACTGACTGTAGCTGAGGATTGCTTTAGTTTGTTCATGTCCAGTAACAAATTGCAACAAAATCCAGTAGAACACATAGACATATTTGCAGTCAGGGTTACTGAATTACTAATTTTGCGCCGCATGTGTCAAGTTGGAAATTTAAAATCTTACGCTTGGTCATTATAGCCTATAGGGAGACCACAGGAATAATTTAAAATCATCCTACAAGTTTCCTTCGTCCTTGAGAAGGACTATAGCTGTATTATTTCAATATAAGATAAGGGTAAATGAAGGTTTTTCCCTTAAAGTAACTGGTAAATCCTGGAACAAACCAAGTAGTTTTAATTTTACCTCCTACCCCCAGCCATAGCCCCTTCTCCTAAACTGTAAGACCTCTACAGAAT
This sequence comes from Mandrillus leucophaeus, assembly GCF_000951045.1. Lineage (NCBI taxonomy): Eukaryota > Metazoa > Chordata > Mammalia > Primates > Cercopithecidae > Mandrillus > Mandrillus leucophaeus. The sequence goes on from NW_012104242.1 coordinate 239,687, forward strand.
ATGTAAGAACCCAGACGTCCCTTCCTCCCCCACTGCCTTTACTCATGCAGGTTCCTTCCTGTTGAAATCCTCTAAGATTTGGCACAGAGAGGGACACCTGAGATATTATTTTAAAATTATTTATAAACCAATTCCTAGCCCCAATTCAGAATTACAGATATGTCTTAGTAGTTACGGTAAACTGTCACAGAGGCTAACAGTTCTGTTTTTCAGTCTTGATCTTCCTGTGTTGTAAAGAATGACAGGTGTGTGCTTAGGGTGTCATCGCCCACACTGGCCCAGGCATTCATGTGTTACAAAGCTTAGCAGCAGCTTTCTACGTTGTTGTCAAATGAGATGTTCAAGCCATTAACGTTCACTCTGATAAATTCACGTCGTATCTGTGGCTGCAGATATCTGAGCTGTCATGCTTCCTCATCCTGCATTATTAAAGCCAGCCGCAGGTGGACTTGTTGGTTTCTTTTACACACATGCTCTGTCAATACTGTGGGATGCAGTAGTCATCCTGATGTCATCCTAGAAAAGTCTGCTTGTCCTGTGAACTTAGTCCAGACAAGTGTGTTCATGGGTAACTCTCTTCGTCGTTCTGTTTTTGCCCCCTGCAGAAAGTGAATGAAGGGAAATACCGAAGCTATGAAGAGTTCAAAGCTGATGCTCAACTGCTTCTCCACAATACCGTGATTTTCTATGGAGGTTGAATATTTTTGTGTTTTTTTGTATGCATTTTTAAACACACCATTTACATTCCATGTTGAACACTATCTTTCATAAAACATTACATTCAAAGAATTAATACCTTAATGATCTACAGTAAGTGATGTTAGAGTCTAAGGTTAGGAATATCTGGTGATAGAGATTGTAGAATGGACTGGCCAAAGATAAAATCATAGTATGCTAAATGATGAAAACACAATTGTTCTCTACCGTTTTATATGTATTTGTTTTAGCTGAGAGGTTTTTTATAAGCACTATGATTAATTCTGATCATTTCCCCAGAAGTATCACATCATCCAAAGGTAAGGTCATGCTCTATACCTAGAGAATTAGTGGTTGTGTTGGATGGAAAGCAAAAGCCGCCTGTGTAATTGTATTTTGCTATTGTTATTTTAAATGGACATTTTGGTTTGAAATGGTAGATGTCGTTTTGCAGACTGAAGGAAAGGCACTAACTTTGCATCTTGTATTTGCAGACTCTTGCTTATAGGTAATATGTTTTTAATTACAGCAGACAGCGAACAAGCTGACATTGCGAGGATGCTGTATAAAGACACATGTCATGAGGTACTGTTCACTGCCCGATAGCTGTACTCTTTCTACAATTGAAATTAATGTATTTCAGGATTGCACTCTTATCTACATTTTAATTGTACCATTTCCTTTAAATGTTTTTTATTGCTGGGTGTGGTGGCTCAAGCCCTGTAATCCCAGCACTTTGGGAGGGCAAGTTGGGCAGATCACGAGGTCAAGAGATCGAGACCATCCTGGCCAACATGGTGAAACTCCGTCTCTACTAATAATACAAAAATCAGCTGGGTGTGGTGGCGCACGCTTGTAACCCAGCTACTCGGGAGGCTGAGGCAGGAGAATTGCTTGAACCTGGGAGATGGAGGTTGCAGTGAGCCAAGATAGTGCCACTGCGCTCCAGCCTGGTGACAAAATGAGATTCTGTCTCAAAAAAAAAAAAAGTCTTTTATTTTCACATTTGATGTAGATGGGAAATAATGCAAATAGAAAAATAATTCTCACGAAACTGGGAGTCAGATTTAGTTACTAATTAACTTCTGCAAGGGAACTCGCAGCCACCTTCAGGACTGTTGCGTTAGCTACGTGCTGCATGCGAATGTGTCTTGCCGGGCAGATGTGCAGTAAACATTACCCTCTTGTAATGAAGGATCCAAGTTTGCATCCCTTCTAAACTACAGAGGCAAAGAGCAAAAAAATGAAGTGCATTTAAGGAAGTATATCTTTTGGTGGTCTTACTTAAAACACTCAGCCATATCATCTTTGCAAAAGTTCCTCAGTTTATACAAAAAGTTTTGTTTCTTGAATTCACTTCAAATTTGACTTTTGTTTTTATTTGTTCAATAAGCATTTAGTGGGTGCCTCCTGTGTGCCAGGCAGTATGTGAGGACGAGTAAAAGGTGATCACAGTGCAGGCCTCCTGCTCATAGAGCCACATTCTGAAGAGGGAGACTGGGAAAAAGGAAAAAGAAACAGATAAAATATGTCTGTTTACAAGTTGTAAAAGAATGTTATGAAAGAAAACAAGGAACTAAAATAGAGAATGAGGCACAGGACTGCTGTGATTGGTAGCAGATGTTGTTACCTTCCTGAGGAATATTCAGTCTGAAGTGCTAACCAATGAGGTCTGGGCAGGGCCCAGTCAGACCAGTCTCGGCTTCTGTTCCAACTGGGGCCTGAGACCAGCGACATGGTTCTAAGAGGACAGTGACAGGGTCTTCAGTGCCATTTATTGAAAACTTTAAAATTTAAGCTTAAAAGATTAAGGAACAAAATTCAGCACTATTTATGTATGTGAATGTTAATTGACATGGATACATTTTACAGTTTAATGTGTATGTATGTTTTATGTAGGCTAAAGTAGTTTCTTTTCTTTTTCAGCTGGATGAACTGCAGCTTTGCAAGAATTGCTTTTACTTGTCAAATGCTCGTCCTGACAACTGGTTCTGTTATCCTTGTGTATGTGAAATTTTGTGATTTTTGTTTTTTACTTCTTAAGTGTGTAACATACAGCTCTAAGGAAGTTTACTTCCGGTTTGGTTCAAGATTATAATTTTCTTCCTAAATTTCTAAAATATCATAGTATATATGGGTTTAATGAGTATAAACAACTGAAATGAAAAAAAAAAAAGGGCTTGTTACCCATTTCTGATTTTAAAATGAGATATTGGATAAAAATAAATCTTGGGTCCTTTTTCTTTTTGAGACAGGGTCTCACTCTGTCACTCAGGCTTGAGTACAGTAGTGTGATCTCAGCTCACCATAGCCTCGACCTCCCCCAGGCTCAAGTGATTCTCCCACCTCAGCCTCCAGAGTAGCTGGGACCACAGGCACGTGCCACCACATCTGGCTAATTTTTGTATTTTTTGTAGATATGGGGTTTCACCATGTTGCCCAGGCTGGTCTCAAACTCCTGAGTTCAAGCAGTCCTCCTGCCTCAGCCTCCCAGAGTGCTGGGATTACAGGCATGAGCCACCACGCCCAGCGTCTGGATCCTTTAATAAAGTGAATTTTTGTTTCTGTTTTCATTCTTTCACGAGAGACCTAAGGCTTTGCATTTGTCTGTAGCTGTAAAATTTCCCCAAAATGATATGGTTTCAAGCTGGGCACTGACAAAGGGAATTCTGAGCATTCTTGGCCAGCGGCCTTGGCTGCCTGAGAGAAGCCAGCCCTGTGAGACAGTGCCGTGCCAGCCTAAAATGTCCCCGTTTCTAACAAATTCCCCGGGGTGCTGATGCTGCTGGCCCCCGGCTGCACTTGGCAAAGCGGGCGCTCTTATCTGCCACCATCATGCGTGTGGATGGCCTTGGCTTCAGGGGCAGCCATGCTCCAGTCCCAGCCTCTTACGAGGAACTCTGATGCAAATAGAAAAATCAGGCAATCCCAGAAAAAAAAATCTCGTGTTTAAGAGTTATGAAATAAATGTTTTAGAAATAATGGATTATACGTGGCTAGTTTAATATTAATGGTACACTTGCATTTAATACTTTAATATAACAAGGTAAAACATTTCATTTCCAGATACCTAATCATGAGCTGGTTTGGGCTAAAATGAAAGGTTTTGGGTTTTGGCCAGCCAAAGTCATGCAGAAGGAGGACAATCAAGTCGACGTTCGCTTCTTTGGCCACCACCACCAGAGGTAATTCGCGGCCCCGTGCTCAGTGTCCCCGCCACCACCAGAGGTAATTCGCGGCCCCGTGTTCAGTGTCCCCGCCACCACCAGAGGTAATTCGCGGCCCCGTGCTCAGTGTCCCCGCCACCACCAGAGGTAATTCGCGGCCCCGTGTTCAGTGTCCCCGCCACCACCAGGGGTAATTCGCGGCCCCATGTTCAGTGTCCCCGCCACCACCAGAGGTAATTCGCGGCCCCATGTTCAGTGTCCCCGCCACCACCAGAGGTAATTCGCGGCCCCGTGTTCAGTGTCCCTGCCGTGCTTGTGAAGTCCTTAAGAAAGTCTGATGATTTCTCCATCAGAGATGCATGAAGTTTATTTTAAATTGAAAAAAAAAAAAAGGCACATTATGCAGCCAAGAATATGTTCCAAGATAAATTGTTTCCAGATATTTTTCAGATACTGTTTAGTAAACAGGACATTTTTAATAACTGACACTGTTGAACTTCAGAAGCACATTAGTGCTAAGACTGAATTTATAGTACAGTGGGCAGAAGGGCCTCAGAATGTGTCCATTCCATAAGACGGTGATGACGTCACAGTTGCTCTAGCCATCTTCAAGGCTCAGTTAAAGACATAGACTAAAATCATCAATCTTGTGATCTCAGAATGTGTGTAAATACCCGAAGTGCGCATAAAAATAAGCCACAATAGGAATAAAGAGTTAACATGCAATTTATTTGGTTCATTTAACACAGATACTGAGATAAGGTGAAAAGTGACAGTAGTCAGCTACACGATCTAAAAGTGATACTTTGCAAGGATTTAAATGAACAGCCCATGAGGCGTCTCCTGTCGTACCAGGAGGCTACTAGTGCGTAGAGAAGCTGCACAGTGAGGGGCCTTCCTCCTCCCTGTGGTAACGTTTTACTTGGTCTTTATGTAATTTAAACAGAAGTGTAGTTATAAGAAACCTATAAATACTATAAATTTCCCAAAAGGTAGTTCTGTTCTTTCGTAAGTAGATACACACTTACCTGACACTCTCATGTCAAGAAACATTAAATGATGATCCAATAAAATAACTCAATACAAAATGAATGTTTTAATTACATTATTATTAAGTGGCAATTTTTAACATATGCTTAATACCTTATACTCAGATGGTTTCAGTTTCTTATCAGAACAGGCAAGGAGGTAATGAATTTTTGGTAGGTTAGGGTAATTCTTTATGTGAGATTGTGTCCTTGCTTCACCGTCTTCTACCCTAATCTTGACACATTAGTCAGTTTCTGTGAGCCTGAGCAAAATAAGGGCCTCTTGTAAGAGTTTTTGTAAGGTTTAAAGAAATGTTTAGAGAGACTGAGCATAGTACCTAGCACACAGTGAATACTCAGTAAAGGTCAGCTTTTATAATACAACAAATACTCAAGGAATAACGGGGGACAGTTTGCTTCAATGTTTTTCACATTAAGTAAAACACAGTTAACTTAGAAAAAACAAGAATTTAGTTATTTTATAGCCATACTAATAGGAAAGAATAATCTGATAATTAGAACTTTTTATCTATATATTTTTCTTTTTCATCAACTTGCAAGTAGCTTCATAGTGTCTTCAACCGTGAGTGATATTTATAATGAGTTAAGTGGTTAGATGTCATTCAGTACACTATGCAGAAAATATTTTTAAAGAATATTTGGGCTACTCTGCAGCAGTCCTAGTCTGTCACCTGAAGAGAGAATTAAAACATCAGATTGCATTTTTAGAGGTATTTTTTTTCCCTCAAGCTTCTTAGGTCCTAGAAGATTTTACCTAAATAATTCTAGACCGATGGGACTCTTAAGGACTTTATTTTAGAAAATAAGAGTGGTTGACAAACTATGTAAAATCGTTTTCCTTTTTTCTGGATACAATGTGAACAATTCGAAGTGACGGATTGGTTAGGATATGCTTTATAGTCTACCATATTAGAATGTGTAAAAAATTTGATAAAATTATAATCATGAATTTTTAATTATTTAAGCAACATATGCTCAAAAGTTCTAGTTGCTGAGGAGCCTCTGGTTGCAAGTTCTGGCTGATAATTATTCTTTGCTAGTCCATCATATCGTTACATGTAAGTGGGAGGAAAAAGAAGGAATGGTTTTGTACCGTTCGTTTCCTCCCATACGCGCCAACAGAATATGCTGCTCCTTCGTAGACAATGAGCACATTGTAAATTTCCAGGAAAAGGGTCGAGTATGATTGTGTTTACGTGTGAGAGCTGCTGCAGTGAGGTTTCTGTAGGATTTGCAAGATTTTGCCTGCCAAAGAAAGTAGCCGGTAAGACCTGTCTTAAGGAGGCTGAATCTTTTTGCTGCAAGTCGCTGGTGGATGGCCCAGGCCAGGAAACCAGGTACAGACAAAACAGAGCTAGAGCAGATCACAGAACCATTTTATTCTGCACGTATAGTCCGAGCATTGACAGACATAGAGCCAAATTAGACTCTTCCTCTTTTTATTAGGCTTACCTTAAATTACAGGGTGTTTGTTTGCTTTTTTATTTTTTTGTAAATCAGAGAGCATACCCTGTGATAATTTTTTAAACTGAAATCTGATTATCTACAGTACTGGAGTTGATTAAAAGAGAAGAGAAGTACATCATGAACTGTGTGGAGGCTTTTTAAAGAACAGATGTGAATCCATTTTATTTAAGATAAACAAGGAAAAAACCCCTGTAGATACAAGTTCAATCCAGGTAGTCAGCACTGCTTGTAACAGAATTCTCTCTGAAAAGCAAACTACTTTGAAAAAGGCAACAAACCCCTTTTATTGAATTCCTACTACGTAATAGGAAATCAATAAACATCTGTTGACCGGAAGAGTAAATATATTCAAAATCTAATGGCAAGAAACTCTTCCACAAGCATAATTTCATTTGCACTGTGCATTCGAGTTTAGTTTTTCAAAGTTCCGTTTACTTTGATATGGTTTTTAAAATTGATATAATATTTACCAATATATTTATAAATAATGTTATAGAAGTTCACATCTAACAATTATAGCTGTTGTTAGCATCTAATGATACAGATTACTATATATTTAAAATGTGCTTCTAGATTATAAAGTTTGGCTTGTACAAGGAAGTAGAAATCGTTATTTATGGCTGAGCCACATGTGTGATTCTCTAAGAGATTCCTTCAAAACAGTCACAGGCCCAGTATTTCTGGAGCTCTATAATTACAGGCCAGGGATGAAAACTGTAATATATATGCTTGTAGCAGGAAAAAAAATCTTTAACAGAAAACTGAAAAGCATAACTGTGTGTGTTTCTAGTACCATATCGCAACGTGCACTCTGCTGTAGAAAATGTCTGTTACTCATGCATCCATATAGTTTCCTACCTCATTTATGATGTTCCCTCTGCCTGGAATCTCTCCACTCACATTGTCTGCTGTCTAAATCTTTCTTATCTTCTAAGACCAAGGCCGAATAAAATGTTCTGACCACTCACAACCAAATGTAAACTCTTCCTCTCCATAGCCCCCTCGAGTACCTTTACTACCTGCTGCATTGCATTATAATTATGCCTTAGTTCTTTCTGACAAAATTGTAAGTCCATCAAAGGCAGAGGCAGTGTAGGAAGTGCCACCCTAATAATCAGAAGACCCGAGAGATTCCAACCACTAATAGTTTACCTTAACCCCTGTGGGCAGCGTCTCTTGCTGCCGTCAAATGAGGGAATGAAACCCAGGACCACGTAGACCCCATTCACTTCTCCATTCTTTGTAGTGCCCTCCCCTGGTACACAGTAAACATCTGTTGAATACAACATTTGGGATGGGTACGAATTTAAATCCAGAAAGAGACCAATGCCCCGGAAAAATGTTCTTGAATTTTTAGCATTCTTTCCAACAGAACCAAATATAGTTTTCATTCGCTAGTTTTAGATATGTACTGCACTTATGTTCACAGCTAACTGCATTGTGGCTAAATAATAAATGGCTCTGCTTGTTAATCTGGTTTCTCTAATGAGTAGAGGCATGATGCAAATATGACTTACTGGATAATATTTTTAGATGTTCCCATTTTATATGAATACATGTATGTATCTTGTGAAAATTTCTGGGCATTTTCAAGTGATTCTTTAGTGCTAACTGCAAATAGCAAGATACGTTATATTAGTTTACAGTATTCAGAACAACAAATAACTTTAAAAGGACTTAGGAAGAATACAGACGTGAACTGTGACAAGCTAAGCTGATTAAATTGTGAACAATTGGGAGGCATTTGTGAATCGAATTCTGAGAACTTTTGTTGACTGTGAAAAACAAAACAAATCTCATTTATTTTCCACTTGGTAACTGTTTATTCAAGCCATGACGAAGCCTAAGTGATTGCGGTTTTTGCAATTGGCAGAAACGACAATTACTTTTGCACCAAGCTAACAGCTGAGAACTGCCACAGTCACACCTTATGGCAGGCAGGGTCCACTGAAGCCCTCGACCACCTTTCCTGCCATTTGGGGTGTTTCAAACTATCCCTTTACGTGTTTTTCCTAGGGCCTGGATTCCTTCTGAAAACATTCAAGATATCACAGTCAACATTCATCGGCTGCACGTGAAGCGCAGTATGGGTTGGAAAAAGGCCTGTGATGAGCTGGAGCTGCATCAGCGTTTCCTACGAGAAGGGAGATTTTGGAAATCTAAGAATGAGGACCGAGGTGAGGAAGAGGCAGAATCCAGTATCTCCTCCACCAGTAATGAGCAGGTGAGTGTGTCTCAGGAAGGAAGTGCCTATTCATTATTACTTTTAAATGCAGAAATCTTAGTGTACACTCCTCACTGTAATGAACAGATTTTGACATTTTCCTTCCCTTTTTTACATTTGTAAAGTGCTCTGCAAAAGTAAACCAAAACCAATTCAAATGAATACATAGATGTAACAATGACCTTGACCCTGCCAGTACCAAGAGAGTTAAGTACAACTGCTCCTCCCTGAAGGTGCGCTGGCTCTTTCAAGCCAGAATAGTAACAAGTCAGTGGTAACTGAGTGGATGGAAGGATGCAAAAGGTAGAAATGTATTCACTTCTCACCTGTGGGTCCACTATGAGTGTTTTCAGCAGAGAAGTATTTCCTAGTGTCTGGAATAATATATTACTTTTATAATGCCCACAGCTAAAGGTCACTCAAGAACCAAGAGCAAAGAAAGGACGACGTAATCAAAGTGTGGAGCCCAAAAAGGAAGTAAGTTGCCCACCTCGCAGTATCCAGGTGGCAAATGAAACAGGAAATATTTTCAGAGTATTTTGTATTTTCAAAGTATTTCAAAGACAGTCACTCTTGGTGGATACTTGGAAATTCAGTTGCTGTCAGTCGAATAATATCCATCAAGCTGAAACCAGTCTTCTGACTTCCCTGTCATTATCTGTTACCCTGGAATAGCGTACATGCTCCAAGTCTCCATCTTAATTCAGCAGCCACTGACCAAAGCTTGGCTAAGTGGGAAGGGCACGTTGCTATTAATACATTTCCTGGGAGCTCTGATATTTTTCCTAAGTATTATTAAAAACAACACATTTATCCAGTATATCGGTTGTGCCAACATTTGAAAACTTGAAGGAGACTGTGGTTGAGCTCAGCCGTTTTAAGTGATATAAGCTCTGCATGTTTTAAAACTGTGTAAATCTGGACACATTTCAAACATATATTCAGTGAGAAGTGGTTTAGGCTTTTAGGAAATTTGTTAATGAATCTAGTCCAATGAAGTGATTATAAGTTGACAATACTTTTTATATTCTATAAATTTTTATGTTTATTTTAAAAACAAAACTTACAGTATTAAGTAAAATTATAAATGAAGCTTATGTTTGTAATTGTAGCTGTTGTTAACTGCATGTTCTTTTCATTCACTGATTGGGGGAGATTTGTTTATTTTTAAATTGTGGCAAAATGTACATTAAATCTACCATCCTAACCATGTTTTTTAACAGAAGTTTATTATATGGCTGTTTACGTATATCACTGTATTTTTAGCCTAATAGAGTAGTTCTTGAACTAGTGAATTATATTGCTTTGTTTTGCATCTAAACTCTTGTCTTACCTTTTAGGAACCAGAGCCTGAAACAGAAGCAGTAAGTTCTAGCCAGGAAATACCCACGATGCCTCAGCCAATCGAAAAAGTCTCCGTGTCAACCCAGACCAAGAAGTTAAGTGCCTCTTCACCAAGAATGCTGCACCGGAGCACCCAGACCACCAGTGACGGCGTGTGTCAGAGCATGTGCCATGACAAATACACGAAGATCTTCAACGACTTCAAAGACCGGATGAAGTCGGACCACAAGCGGGAGACAGAGCGTGTTGTCCGAGAAGCTCTGGAGAAGGTAATGCTTGTCGCCACCGTGGGTGCCCTGCTGCAGCCGGCACTCCTGTCATGGTTAGGCTCCTTTTACTGATGCATCAACCCAGTAGCAGCTTTTAAATGTAGCAATAGAATGACACCAGTATCTTTTATAGCATTTCAAGTAATAACGATACTTTTCTCACCTAAATTTTTTACACATGTAATGAAGGGGAAAACGGTACCTCATGTGAGTAGAAACGATGTGTTAAGTTTCTGTTCCATTGTAGGCGGTCTGTGTAAGTTGTGCGCTGACTTACTGTGGGTTGTCTTTTCATTCCAGCTGCGTTCTGAAATGGAGGAAGAAAAGAGACAAGCTGTAAATAAAGCTGTGGCCAACATGCAGGGTGAGATGGACAGAAAATGTAAGCAAGTAAAGGAAAAGTGTAAGGAGGAGTTCGTAGAAGAAATCAAGAAGCTGGCAACACAGCACAAGCAACTGATTTCTCAGACCAAGAAGAAGCAGTGGGTAAATACCAGTCTTTTTTAGACTGTTATTTCTGAAAACGTACCACAGGTGTGATGCCAGTTAATTCAGAAGGTAGCTGTGGCACGTGCAGAAGATGTTTCTGAAATAAGATCAAATGTGAAGTGGTCAGCTTTAGTTTTTAAAATTTTATTAACAGTCCTATGATCTCTCAACCCCAGATCCCGTATTACTGTGTACTGCTCAGGATTCTTTTGTTAAATTGAGATTATAATACCTTATTACATATTTATTACAATTAACTTATATAATTTCTCCATCTATGCAAATATTTTATTTGGGCAAATTGGCTGGCCCTAACTTTTACCTGGTGATTTCAGATGGGTAACATCCAAATGGTGAAATTATAAATGTAATTATCACAATAAATTAAAGAGTTTCAGATTTCCCTGCACTTAACATTTATGCATTAGATTTTGTTAAAGAAATCAATTGTTTTTACTTTATAGTAGTGACATCTCATTGGTCTCTAACGACCCTCCCTTCTACCTGACCAGCTAGTGTCATTTGTCGTCACGTCCGGCTCGCGAGTCTCATCCTCCCCACCAGAGCGGGAGCTTCTGAGTACACAGCGTCCAAGTACTCATCTTACAGTCGCCACAGTGCTCAGTGAATTAGGGAAAAGTTTTGCTCCCGAAAGCTCATAACTTGGTTTCAGTGGACTATATAAAGTTCTGTGATAAACTTTAATTCTTCATTTTATCCAGCCTATATTATATAAATACACATAAACTCTTCATGAAAGAAATATTTTTAAATCTGTGACAAAGATTTGGCAAGAAGGAAAAGAGAAACTTAGCATATAATTTAGAAGAATACATGAAGATAACTTGGTAGGAAGAGGTGGTGAATAACAAAATAAATATTGTTAACAAAAGACCAGGCGATCTGTGGAGGGAAAAAGAGAGCTTTATTTTCTGTTAAAAAAACAGCCTGCACATTGGGTGGCACAGCCTTCAGTACAAGTGAAAGTGTGCTCTCCGAAGAAGAAAATTTCCATATTCTTTAAGAAATTTCATTGGTGCTAGTAAAGTTTTGAGGAGCTGACAAGCTCTGATTGGTGAGGGATGGCAGTCGGCAAAACTGGTCTGAGAGTTGCAGCCAACATTTTGTGTTCCAAGTGCTTTCCCCCCAGCTCCTCAACTCAGTTTTAGTTGGGTATGACAAGAATGACTGAATTAGTGTGATCAACTCTCACAATATCATTAGATAGGAATTAAGGTAACAGCAGCACAACACCCAAAGACGCTCATGCCTGTAGTCCCAGTGCTTTGGGAGGCCAAGGCAGAAGGAGTGCTTGAGCCCAGGAGTTCAAGGTTGCAGAGAGCTGTGATCGCACCACTGCACTCCAGCCTAGGCGATGGAACAAGATCCTGTCTCTTAAAAAGTTTTTATGAGTAGAAATCTCTTAAGTTTACTAATAAAGAATCAAGAAAATGGGAAGAAGAGGCTATAATTATAAAACTGTCTTTTATAGCACTTTACCATTTGTGAAATAGCGGAAGTGGGTATTTTTGTACTCCAAGATGAGGAATTTAAGACCTATTAAAAACCCAGTTGGCAGAGCTGAGCTTTGTGTGCTCATCACATTGGGTCTAGTAGACTAGACTAGTAAAAGGGTTAGAATTCTTTCTTCTTGGCCGGGCTCGGTGCTCACGTCTGTAATCCTAGCACTTGGGGAGGCCGAGGCAGGCAGATCACTTGAGACCATGAAACTCCATCTCTGCAAAAAATACAAAAATTAGCCGGGCATGGTGGCGTGTGCCTGAAACTCCAGCTACTTGGGAGGCTCAGGCAGGAGAATCTCTTGAACCCAGGAGGTAGAGATTGAAATGAGCTGAGATTGTGCCACTGCACTCCAGCCTGGGCAACAGAGCGAGACTCTGTCTCAAAGAAAAAAAGAATTCTTTCTTCCCAATTACATCTTTCATTGTTGTAAGAAATAGAGTAGTATTACAGGACAGAAAGCATGTAGGCATGCCAGATGCCGAATAATGGATGTCACGAGAAATATAGAAAGATGCATCTATTAAATATACCCGTAGAAAGGGGGAAATTGAAAACGGATGAATACACAAAGGAAGAGTAGGTACTTGGGGGAAGGGATGGTGGTGCTCTGTCAAGTCTTAAAGATGAGGAAACTAAGAAGTTAAATAGCTCGATCTGAAGCCGTGTGACCAGTGGGTGGCACAGACCCCAGATGTGAATCCCGACACGCCTCACTCAAGCTGTTTCCAAAATTCACTCTGCACCTTTCTAATGGGGATTTTACTGAAGGTGCAATTGCTGAAATAATAGATAATAATGCATACGATACACAATCAGGAAGAAAATTAGAATTTTTAGTATCAAATGTAGGCTATTCTCCCTCCAGGGCTCTCACCAGCCATCAAATCTGCATGTGTCTATCTACAGAGCTTTCGTATTTATACTGATCTGTTGTCAAGTGTTTACATTCAAAACAGTCTCTCATCTTCCTTGCCTCACTGTGGGTGTCTGTTCATGATACTACCATTAGTTCACCAAGCCAGCTTGGAACTTTAGCTTTACTTTTTTCACTGTTCTCTTCTCCCGTGACCAGAGTTCAACCACGGTACTATGGACCCTTGCACTAGAGCATTCTTCGGGGGAGGTGTACATTGTGGGATGTTTAACAGCATCCTAGGCCTCTGTCCGCCCGTAGTACCTTCTGCCCCAAAGTTGTGACAGTCAAAAGTATCTCCAGACATTGCCAAATAAGATGAACACTGAGACTTGGCCACTAGATTTGAGGTTGTAAGTGACCTGCTAACAGCGTATTAGTGGCATGGGATGAGTAAAGACTGCAGCGTATGTTAACAATGATGGGGAGAGAAGAGAAGAATTTGAAATAGGGCATTTAGGCAAGTCTTTCAAGGAGCTTGTGGAGACCAGAGAAATGCAAGTGGTAGCTGGAAAGGGATGTGAAGTCGAGGGCATTTTAAGAAAAGAAACGGGAGTGACCCCCATAGAGATGGAAAACACAGTGGTGTCAGGTACCTCCTGACAGCGGCTTGAGTTTGCCGACAGCCGGGCACGAGCTACAGTCATCCGCAGCGCTCCCTTTCCATCTGCTGTGCATGAAACGTATTCAGATTCCACAAAGGGTTGAGCCAGAAAGATCAGTTAAAAGCACCACCGCAGGAGTCTGCCGTTTTAACCAGTCTCTTAGACATCCACACCCCAGTCTAAAGACTGCCCCGGTTTCTTCCCCGCAGTGCTACAACTGTGAGGAGGAGGCCATGTACCACTGCTGCTGGAACACGTCCTACTGCTCCATCAAGTGCCAGCAGGAGCACTGGCACGCGGAGCACAAGCGCACCTGCCGCCGGAAAAGATGAAGCTGGCCCTTCCCGGAGTCACCCCAACGATCACTCTTTTCAGACACAGCGGTTTTTGTTTCCAAGAAGCCAAAATTGTTTAGAATTTGCTTCCCATTTTGCACCAGCCTTTAAACACTTTTCGTGAAGAAATTTTGCACAGTAGTTTAAATCTTTTGTTAATGGGGTAAAAGTAACATCAGTGGAGGGTATTATTTTAAATAAATTTTAATTGAGAATTTGTTGCATTTTCAGCAAATTTTAAAACATTTTTAGGTTTTACAGAGATTTTAACCTTTAAACAACAGATCTTTAAACAGGTGAATACAAGTGAGTTTAACAAAGAAACATTTAGAATAGATCTGAATGTAAGAACGACAGAACTGTTTCAGAAATAAAACATACTACCTTGATGTGACATTTTTTTCTTAACCTTGTTGAGCTGGTTTTGTTCAGCTTAATTTACTGTTCAAAGGCATTATCTGTTGGTCACACCAGTGGGTATATGATTGAATTTAGGGAACAGGGTTGACACAGCAGGGCTAGTCCTGCATATTTTTTCTTAAATATTTCCCAATTGTGTTTTTCATTATTTCTTTTCAATATATAACTTTTATAACAAATTATTAGCTTTGATCTTGTAGTTTAAAATTGCAGGGAACTGGGGTAATCTTTTACTGAGCTGGATCTTAGAGAAAATGAATATTTAAATTTTAAAGTTTGCACATTTCATCTTTGTCCTAACATGAGTGCTTGTAACAAAATAAACAACAAAAACAAAGAGCCAAAAACTACCTTTATCCATATGTGAAATTACAGATGAGGCATACAAATTTATTTAATGCTTCCCTTCCCTTCCCACATATCATCTCACTGCCTATTATCTGGTGTCACCTCATGTATTGTAAGTTAATACTAAAAGAAGAGAAAGCACTTAAGTTTCACAGAAGCCGTTATGTTTGTAGTAATGGGTCATTGCCTACTAATGAACTCCATCACTGTACACAGAATGAAGAATAATGCATGTTAATTTTCTTGTATTAAAGATGCCGTGATTTGTAAAAAGTCTGTATTTTGCGGAATGTCTGGATTAAGAAGCATTACCAATAGGAATGGATCGATAGTTGAATAATGATTTTTTATACATAGATATATAAAATACAGCCAGGAAAACTTAAATTTCTTTTAAAATATCTCACAGTTTATGTGTTTTTGACTGATCTTAGAACAAGTCAAATTCCCATTTATCATTTAGTTATTTTTTGAGGTTAGAGAAATAATTTGTAAATATTTATTTAGACCTTTGATATTTATTAAAGCAATTACTCACAATGGAAGTGAAAGAATCAGGAGAAAAGCCTTTTAAAAAGTTTTCTCCAGGTTTGTCAGGGTCACTCTAAAGATAAAAATGTAACTAAGTCTTCTGTGAAATATCCATCTAATCTTGATGCTGTTGCAGATGGTGGTGACACAAGTTAATTGACAAACTACTGCCAAATGGTGCACAATATTTTGTAAAAAGTACCCGGTAGCCCCATTTCATACAATGTTCCTAAATTACGCAGTGACTTGGCATCATCGCTCCCTCCTTGTTGCTGTGTAATTGGAGTTGCCACAGTGTGTGGCGCTGATGGACGTGTCGGAACCGAGAACACTTAACCTTCTTTGATTGTTTTTCAAGTTTTAAGACTTCGATCCACCCCTATGAGAGCAAGTAATTGTGGAAATATTTTTGGTGTAAAATCATTCCAGAGTATGTAATATTTAACTGATAGCTGCATGAAAGTGAGATTCGTGTTACTTTGGCTTTTTTGTCTCTGTTGACACGGTTGCACATTTCCAAGTTACTACAGCGTGAAAACTGTGTGTTTAAAAAAAAAAAACAAAATTAAAAAAAGAGATTGTGGCCTGGTTTTGTAAAAGTTTTAGGTAAAATTACAATTGATTGTTTTAGGAATCATTATTAAAAATTTTCTGCAAATCATAAAGCTATATCGAGGTGTTGAGCTTAGCCACTATGCACATTGTAATTATTCATTGTGGCTGTCCAGTTCTATGATGCATTCTGGCATTTTGTAAGCTGCTCTGACTAGCAATATATAGATTCATTTAATGTGTTAACATTGGTTAATAAATGTATTTAAAAAAAACTAGCTTTAGAAATTTATTTAGTCTAGCCCCTGTATCCAACCAAATACTACTGTCGCTAAATGTTGGTCATATACTGTGGCTCACTCTTTGGTGACTATTTAACTTTATATAAAATCAGTGTGTTAAACATCATTCATTGACCTAAACATATAAATTGAATTTACTTTCACCAGATCTCAAAAAGGCCATACATGATATAAAAAGGAGAGGATGATGATTGTATCAGCTGCATATCAATTATTGCAAATCAGCCTGAAAAAGAGACAACTCAGAATGGAGCAGATTCTTAATTGGAAGCCAGCTGAGGCTTACCCTTCGCTGTTTTCATCTCCTTGTTGGTATGGTGGTTGCAGGTAGTTAACCAGCCCCAGTTCTTAGTGCCAACATTAACCCAGCCTTAGTCGGTACTCTCTGGTTTTCATCATTCATGCCCTGTAGATGCATCACAACTGAGATCAGATGGTTTAGGTCTGAATATTAAAGTGCCAGTTACTGTAGGATTGTAAAGTTTCCAACAGTAGTAGCAGTAGTCTATTCATCCTCATTTTGTCTTTCTTCTTCTAGATACATTTTCCTAAGCAACAGGCTTACTGATCCTCACTTAAAAATAAGGTGTCGGCCAGGCACAGTGGCTCATGCCTGTAATCCCAGCACTTTGGGAGGCCAAGGTGGGCAGATCACCTGAGGTCAGGAGTTTGAGACCAGCCTGGCCAACATGGTGAAACCCTCTCTACAAAAATACAAAAAAAAAAATTAGCCAGGCATGATGACAGGTGTCTGCAATCCCAGCTACTCGGGAGGCTGAGGTGGGAGAATCGCTTGAACCCGGGAGGCAGAGGTTGCAGTGAGCCGAGATCGCCCCATTGCACTCCAGCCTGGCGACACAGCGAGACTCCGTCTCAAAAAAAAAAAAAGGTATCACTTGTCACTTTATGAAATGCCAACTCTGATTCTAGACCTTAATTATTAGAATTGTGTTCTAAAATAGTCTTTTCAATTAAAAAAATGTCAGTTGACAAATACGAAACCCATATCTATAATACATGAGTATCACTAAAAATTTTAGTCACTGATGACAGCAAAATGAAAGAAGGCCTCTAGGAGGGCGTACGGAGTGAATGAAGTGACAAGGTTGCCTCTGTAATCGGGGGCAGACGAAATTGAAGTAGTGAAGCAAGTGACTGAGAGAATAAAAAGCAGTTTGCCACTTTCCAATATTAAAAGAAAATAAAACTAGAAATAGGATACTTGTGTGAAAGTGGTCTTTTCATAAACAAGAAGGAAAAATGTGCAATTGTAGCAAAGCAATAGCTTTGGTCGGGCTACTCAAGACAAGATAGGTGTAAACAGGTAAGTTTAAAAAGATTTAATAACTTGCTCAGACTTACCTAGTAGGTGAGCGGCAGAGCTAGGTCTCAAGCTCGGTTCGGTTTGATTGTAAAACCCATTTTCTTAACTCTTACGCTAGGCTGAATATACAGATAGAAAATTACTTGACAAACATTTGAAATTAAAGTCATCAAGTTCAATACATCTAGAATCAAACCCATCACCTTCCCCTGCTCCACCTCTCCAGTCTCACAGTCCTGGTCACCCAGACTAGACTGATGTGACAAGTGGCCTCGCCCTGTTCTTTGCCTTCAGTCTTTAATTCAGTAGTTCTCAAACTTGTGACATCAGGATCGCTGGAGGGCTTATTAAAGCACCACCAGGCTCCACCTCCAGCGTGTGCATTGCTCCCAAGTTCCTAAGTGTTGCTGATGGGAACACCTTTGAGAACACTGCTTTACTGACATGTGGAGGGGAAAAAAAAAAAAAAAAGAAATGGACCCTTTCCTGAAAAGTGCACATTTACATACGTGCACAGATAATGCTGCGTAAAATTCTGTGGATTCCTAAGGCCCAAAATTATGTTGACCCTCACGTTAAGAATCCTTAATCCAGTAGGACTGGAGCAGCAAAATGGGAGGGATACAAGTGGAGGCCCGTTACTGTAATTTAAGTAAGTCAGGGCCTCGCAAACGTTCGTGAGCACACAGATCACCTGAGGACCTGGTAAAGGGTCTGGTGTGGGGGAGCCGGTAATTTTGCCCCTTCTAATGAGCCTCCAGGTGTGGACAGGGACAGTACGTGAGAGGCCGGGTGCTCAGGAGTGTGTAAATTCATGAGATGAAGTACTACTGCACTAAATTATAAACTCCATAAAGCAGTACTGTTAAATAAAAATATATGAGGCATGCATGTCACTTCAGATTTTCTAATAGCCATATTTGAAAAGTCAGAAATAGGTAACATTAATAATACCTCTTAATATATCCAGAATACCACTTCAACATGTAATTAACATAAAAATGATTGAGATTGCTTACATTCATGTTTAGCACTAAGTCTTTAAAAGCTGGTGTGTCTTTTATAGCTTCCACGTATCTCCATTCAGACTGGCCATGCTCATTTACACGTAGCCAGTGGCAACCTGTATTCAATTCAGTGTATTGGACAGAGCAACCTAAAAATAAGAGCTTTGTCTTAGACCAGTGCATGCCCTATCAGCGCCTTGCCTATAGTAGATATACATACAGCAAAAATGTATTAAAGCTTACTCGGAACAAAGGAGCTGAAAAAAAATCAGTTCTTGCCAGAATTTAAGCCTCCCTGAGGGTAGGCTCTTGATATGTTTCAAAGTCTCAGGTCTGAAAACTTACAAATATCTAGTCAAGCTCCAAAATGACATTTCAATGAGGCAACCCTGGCAAGGGATCCTAAGTATCCTTCTGCACTAAAGGGCAGTCGAAGAACCCTTGAGTCTAACTCCTGGACTCCAGACTGGAGAGAAAGCAGACCCAGAGCTTCCTGGTGTCACAGTGCTAGTAACACCACGCCGCCTCTTCGGTAGCCCTTTACAGACTGTAGGTGGCTTCATAAAGTCTTGCAAGGACAGGAAGTAGTCCCTACCCTCCTGGAACGAACTTTTTTTTTTTTTTTTGAGACAGTTTCACTCTTGTTGCCCAGGCTGGAGTGCAGTGGCACGATCTCGGCTCACTGCAACCTCCGCCCCCCTGGTTCAAGCGATTCTCCTGCCTCAGCCTCCCAAGTAGCTGGGACTACAGGCGGCCGCCACCACGCCCGGCTAATTTTTGCATTTTTAGTAGAGACGGGGTCTCGCCATTTTGACCAGTCTGGTCTTGAACTCCTGACCTCGGGTGATCTACCCGCCTTGGCCTCCCAAAGTGCTGGGGATTACAGGCGTGGGCCACCGCGCCCGTCCGAACGAGGAAGGATAGGAGAGCGGAAGCTGAAGAAGGCTGAGGAAATTCAGAAAACACTGTGTAAGCAGCATCCACCGATTCATCAATGTGAGAACTGCTTGAGCTCCTACAGCATCTGTGTGGGATGTGGGGTAAACAGCAATGAGCACAGCAGAGCAGACCTCTCCGGTCTCCTGAAAGCTGATACTCTAGCGAGCAAGGTGCCATGAAGACAGACGCAGGACCGTAGGATACAGAGGAAGCATAAAATCTCAGGAGGGGAAAGAACTAGTGAGCTGAACCTTTCAGGGTGAGCAGGGGTTAGCTGGAGATGAAACAGGTCAGAGGAACCATATCGATTTTGGATGATTTGTTTTCCACCTTCATATTTTTACAATGAACATTAATACTTTTGAAAGTGGGGGGAAGTTAGAAAAAGGCTTGCTAGAGAGGTGTGTAGTAAGAGTTATAGGAGAGTAATGGGAGATTTGGCGTGGTTACAGTCAGCGACAGGGGCAGAAGGAAGGAGGTACTGGCTTTAGAGGAGGGCAACGGCATAGTGAGGGCAGCAGGCCAAGACGTGAAGATGAGAGAAGACGATCCAAGAAACATGGCAAAAGGGGGAAGGAAACAGACGGAGGGAAATGATGTTTGGGACAACACGAGGAACCTATTTTTTTTTTTTGAGACGGAGTCTCGCTCTGTCTCCCAGGCTGATGTGCAGTGGCGCGATCTCGGCTCACTGCAAGCTCTGCCTCCCAGAAGAGAAACCTATTTTTATCTAACCAGGAGCCCCTAGAGAGAGAAGGTGCAAGTATTCTCCAACTTTGGAATTGTAAAAAATTATCTTAGTTTTAAAATTGATACAAAAGTCAAAGGTTGAAAAAGTTACAAAGTGAAAATGTCTCAGCCGATTTAGTTCTCTTGTTCAGAGGCAATCAGGGACTCCGCCAGTTTCCTATGCATCCTTCCGAAGACAGACACACACAAGCTAGTGCTATCCTAGCATTGAGAACAGTCAAATTCAGTTATCTGTAAACGTGAATTTAGACACATATGCATATACATACACATGTGTATATGTGTCTGTATGTGTGTCAAAGTGCACTCAAAGTTTCATTAAAGTATAACCAGAAAGTAGAATACATTGTAAAGTATGAGCGTGGTGGCTCACACTTCTACTCACAGCACTTTGAGAGGCCAGGGCAGGAGGATCACTTGAGGTCAGGAGTTTGAGACCAGCTTTGGCAACACAGTGAGACCCCACCTCTACCAAAAAAAAATTTTTTTAAACGTTATAAAAAGTGCCAATCCACTGTCTTCTGTCTCACTTTAAAGAGGATCATAAACATTAGAAAAGACTAAGCTCTGAATTTTTAGAATCTTTTAATAATTCTAGCAACTGAACACCTGCGAATGGGAGGGTGAAGAGATCAGGCACTGAGGACCACACATTTTTAGGTTTGTCTCCAGTGAAGATGTTATTTGTATTCAGTTTCTTACTGCTCTTGATCCTTAGGCCAAAGAGAGCTCAGAACAAAGGAGCTGAAAACAATCCGTTCTCACCAGAATGTAAGCCTCCCCAAGGGTAGGCTCTTATCCGTAAATGTGAGTTTATACACAAAGGTACACATTTATACACATAGGTACTCTTTTCACAAATCATTTCCAAGCATTTTTACTCAGATTTCACTAGTGTTTCTGGGAAGCCTTCAGAGTCCCAGCAACGCACTTCCACATCCCCTCCCAAAGATGCCAGTGGGAAGGAGCCCAGCTCAGACTGCAGCCCCTGAGTCCCAGGCTCTGGCCTAGAGACACAGTCCAGTTCCCAAGCCCAACCCTGTGGGCCGTGAGGGAGGGGCATCCTCCTTCACACCTGTCTTGTTGGGAGGTGTCCTCACCCCCAGCCTCTAGCAGAGACGGCATAAACCTGCCTGACCAGCAGTCCCAGGCACAATGTCTAAATTAAATCCTGAAGATGTTTCTGTTTCACCAACAATTTAAAAACTCTCAAAGATTACTAAAATCACATGAACCTGAAAAGCACTGGGGCTTATCTGCTTAATTTACAAGTACTCATTTATTTATAAGCCAGTTTGGTACCATGAACAATATACAGACAGACATGTACACATGCATATACAAAAACACAGACAGACATAAAGAAAGATCTTACAGCTTTAGTTTTAAAATGTGAGCCATGAGTCAGGTGAAAATCACTAGTATCAAAGAACAGTTGGTTTTAAACTGTGTCTCTGTGAATGGAACAGGCTGAGATTTATCTGTCCCACAGGGCCCAAGCCCTCATGAAGTTTTAGAGAAAACGGGGTAGCAAATTTATTTCCCAAAGCACACAGAGAATTTAAGCCTTGCTAAGGGGGAGCTGAAGTGTGGTAGTCAGAGGAAAATTAAAAAGGGATGCCAAGGTAACTTACCATAGGATTTTATGGGGAGGCCAATTTCATTTAGATAGGTAGCTTTCAGTTTAGTCTGTTTTCCAACTGGACCAATGGACTCAGGGCAGAGCCCATTAAGAAACAGGGCCAAGACCAGGCACGGTGTCTCACACCTGTAATCCCAGCACTTTGGGAGGCCAGGGTGGGTGGATCACGAGGTCAGGAGTTTGAGACCATCCTGGCTAACGTGGCGAAACCCCATCTCTACTAAAAATACAGAAACAAAATTAGCCGGGCATGGTGGCAGGCGCTTGTAGTCCCAGCTACTTGGGAGGCTGAGGCGGGAGAATGGCGTGAACCTGGGGGGCGGAGCTTGCAGTGAGCTGAGATCGTGCCCCTGCACTCCAGTCTGGGCAACAGAGTGAGACTCCGTCTCAAAAAAAAAAAAAAAAAAAAAGAAAAAAGAAAAGAAAGAAACTGCTAAAAAACTGTGAAAACCAGGCAGTTAGAAGGCAGAGCATTTAGGTGTTTAAAAATCAAGGATTTTACTTTTTTTTTTTTTTTTTTTTTTGAGACAGAGTCTTGCTCTGTCACCCAGGCTGGAGTGCAGTGGTACGATCTCAGCTCACTGCAGCCTCCACCTCCTGGGTTCAAGCAGCTTTTCTGCCTCAGCCTCCCAAGTAGCTGGGACTACAGGCACCTGCAACCATGCCTGGCTAGTTTTTGTATTTTTTGTAGAGACAGGGTTTCACCATGTTGGTCAGGCTGGTCTCGAACTCCTGACCTTGTGATCTGCCCACCTCGGCCTCCCAAAGTGCTGGAATGACAGGTGGGAGCCATCGCGCCCAGCCAGGATTTTACTTTTCTACTGAATCCCAGATCCCCTCAAAAAGGGGACTGTCATGGGACGGGGCCATACAACACCTCCACAGTACACTTCATTACAAAGACATTTCTCTACGTGTTTAAACTGCACCTTTTTAACCTAAACATGGAAAGAAATGAGTAGCTCCCTGTAGTAATAACCATTTACTATAAAGAACTGCCTTCAGACACCCCCAAAACTGTAGCTCTCACCAGTGACGCCAGGCATCACACACACCAAGGTTAAGTCCTGTCCCACAGTACAGCGTAATCTCCAGTGCCCCAAAGCCAAGAGATCAATCAGGTCATGCAGCACACAATGTGGTCTCAGACCTGAGAGGACCCTGCCCGTGACTCTCGAGACTGCACAGGAAGACAGAAGACCCCGAAAAGCAGTGAGTGGTGCCTTTTCCTGCGTTCATTACGGTGTCTGAGGCATGAGATGTCCCCTCCAGATCCTTTCATGTGGAACCAAAGACAGCAAAGAGTAAGGAGGAGCAGGAAGAACAGGGAGAGCCGTTCTTGAGAAACGAAGTGAACACAGAGGAACCAAAAACACATAACTTTTTTTAAAAAGGGTTTCAATTTACTGAAAAAAAATTTCCAAAACAAGACCCAAAGAGCAATAGCAGCAAGGCCTTAAACACACACACATACACATATAGCTTGAATGTCAGTTTTAATTAAGCTGACCATAGAGCTTAAAAAAAAAATTGCCCGGGCGCAGTGGATCACGCCTGTAATCCCAGCACTTTGGGAGGCTGAGGTGGGTGGATCATGAGGTCAAGAGATCAAGACCATCCTAGTCAACATGGTGAAACCCCGTCTCTACTAAAAATACAAAAATTAGCTGGGCGTAGTGGCACGCACCTGTAATCCCAGCTACTCGGGAGGCTGAAGCAGGAGACTCACTTGAACCCAGGAGGTGGAGGTTGCAGTGAGCTGAGATCGCACCATTGCACTGCACTCTAGCACTGGCAACAGAGTGGGACTCTGTCTCGGAAAAAAAAAAAAAAGAAAATTCAAATCTCTTTATCAGATTTTAGCCAGGAAAACAGATGATATTTCTGTGTTTTGAATCATTTTTACCAAAGGTACCTTCCTGAGTGGCAAAGCAGTATCCCACAAAGTCGGAAGTTATCACAAATACCGAACCAGAAGGGACAAGGGAGGGAGCCGGCCGCAGCAGTGAAAGCACGAACCCTAGGCTTAGGCCACAGGGTACACATGCTTTTGTTTTTTCCCTTTTTTCCTTTTTGTGTGTAAATCTTGCAGGGGATCCAAAGCAGGTAGTTTGAACATTTAAGGATTTAAAATGGTTTTTTGTCTGATTTCAGCTGGAATGCTGCTTAGCTAATTCCCTGGATGTCAGCATTTCATCAGAGTCAGTCGCTAGAGGCCTAGTGTAGAAAACATTGGTTGGATCTGCATTTTAAAGATCTCAGTCATTTTATTTTTGTCCACTCTCCTGTTTTAGACTATTAGTCTTTTAGTTATTTGTTTTATTGCCCTAAGCAATTGTCAGCTGGGCAACAAAGGTGTGTTTTGGAGACCATCCAGCCCGCTGGGTGGTCTGTTTAATCGAGCAAAGAATAGGTGAAGAATACAGAGCAGCCCCCGAACCAGAGGGTTCACAGTGACCCTGGGGCTGCCACAATAGGAGTCTCAGGGAGGAGGTCAGAGACCTGGGAGTTTCCTCAGGTGGTCGTGACAGAGATCTCTTCGTTCACCTCCTGAATGCAGGTGATTTTCTCAGAATTTATTTTAGAAGTTTTTTAGGTGCCACTGGAAGTCTTCCATTTAATTTGTTTCTAAAACTGGCTTTTTCCAATTGTGTATACAAATAAATGATTTTAGGTATTTCAGAAGACCTCCATTTTTGGTCATTGCTGTCCATGATCACCCTGGGTTAGGCGGGTTCCCTTTCCCAGATATCTATAACGTATGTCAAACCTACGGGCATTTAATAGGAGTTTGCCACAGATGAAACATCAGGTCCAAATTTCAAAAATAGAAAAACAGCTGCAATTTTTAAAAGCATACTATGTACAAAGAGATCACAAATGCCTAACTGCAAATCTGTTGACCTGAACCTCTGCTGTGAGACAGGGTCCGAGACAACTTGGACCCAAATCCCTTGTCCTGAGACAGAAGTGGAAAATATTTCTCTACAGAGCTCTTTACCTGAATCTCCTACACAAAGACAGAGAGCAAAGCCCTTACTCTTAAAAGAAAAAAGAGTTTGAAAAACAGCCTAAATAAGTCAGGACTTTCAACCGAAGAGTGGTGTTACCAGAATGCTAGGGGTTTGATCTGGGTCCTGCTGCCTTCTGCACAGAAAGCCAATCACTGAGACAAGTCCGGCCAGGGAAGAAAGCTTTAATCGGGTGCTGCAGCTGAGGAGATGGGAGATCAGTCTCAAATCCATCTCCCTGACCCACTACGATTAGGAGTCTATAGAGCAGGGAAGGAATGTAACTACGTGCAGGAAAACGGGAACTAGGGAGGGATAAGGAAGAGGAGTCAGTCGACAGGCAGCAGGTGAGCGGTTTGGCCTCTCACTGTCCAGATGTGGTGACTGGTGAGTTTGAGCTCCTCGATACCATCTGGTAGGCCTGATAGTTGGTGTCCTGAGAAAGAAAATCAGGTAAGACAAATGTAAGGTTCTCAAGTTTTAAGACTGGGAAGGTCAATTTCTATGTTTATCCTAAAGCAACCACGAATGTCAATTTTATAGGACAACTGGGCTAGTTTGAGTGGGAGGCCCAGTTTCAGGAGAACTCACCCAAAACACCTGGTGGGACTTCTGAAGACAGAGTTTGTGCTGGCACCAAGTGCTGCTTTCAGAGAGAAACACCATGTGGTCAGGGGGTGACACTCTAAATCCTGCAGACTATGCCAGATAGTCAAACTAAAAGGAAGAATCTGAGGCAAAGTTAATATAAGCAGGGAGTTGATTTGGGCCAAGCTTGAGGATTGCAGCTGGGAGCATAGATTCAAGTTGCCCTGAGTATATGCTCTGATAATATATGCTCTGAGAAGCAGCAGTTACAAGTGGGTTTTTATTTTGTTGTTGTTGTTGTTGTTGTTTGAGATGGAGTCTCGCTCTGTCACCTGGGCTAGAACGCAGTGGTGCAATCTCAGCTCACAGAACCTACACTTCCTGGGTTCAAGCAATTCTCCTGCCTCATCCTCGCAAGTAACTGGGATTACAGGCGCACGCCAGTATGCCCGACTAACTTTCCCGGGTTTCACCATGTTGGCCAAGCTGGTCTTGAACTTCTGACCTCAGGTGATCTGCCCAATTCGGCCTCCTGAAATGCTGGGATTACAGGTGTGAGCCACTGCGCCCAGCCACAAGTGGGTTTTTAAAGGCAAAAGAGGAGGACAGGGAGTTGGCTGACAGCAAGTTGGCTGTCAGGAATTCTTGTCGGTTTATAGAAACAAT
Source organism: Mandrillus leucophaeus (assembly GCF_000951045.1). Classification (NCBI taxonomy): domain Eukaryota; kingdom Metazoa; phylum Chordata; class Mammalia; order Primates; family Cercopithecidae; genus Mandrillus; species Mandrillus leucophaeus. The sequence continues at coordinate 265,849 of NW_012104242.1, forward strand.
AGTGCTGAGTGATTGGCTGTACATTGTTAAGCTATAGGATGCCAGTTACAGCATCTGGTGTGGCGTCACTAGGTTGACTCATGACTGTAGGGTACAGGGCATGGGGTACGGCATCTGGTGCATGTCACTAGGTTGATTCATAACAGTAGGGTACAGGGCATGGGGTACAGTGTCTGATGTGGCGTCACTAGGTTGATTCACAGTTACTTGCAGCAGCAGCAAGTAGTTTCAAGAGATGCAGGCATAAGGTCAAGGGGTGTGCGTGATGTGACTGCTGCCTCGTTTTACTGTCTCTCTGGACTTGATAATTTAAAAGGACTCATACTCCTGAGATAAAAGTTCTTTTCTCACATTTCTATGGACAGGAATAATTTGTATTATCATAAGTTCTCTACAATGTATAGAGCTGTAAAGTAGCTCAAAGACAATAAAATGCAGAGATAACCTGGATGGATAAGCTAGTCAGGATATCCAAAAAAATAAATATTTTGGCCCATGTAAAAATCTTTCACAGTATTTCCTGACAAGTTCAACAATTCAATAGTCCAAGGGATACAAACAAAACAGTCTATAGAAAGAGAAATAGAAACGGCTTTAAAGATATTTTTAAATACACTCACTTATGACAAGAGAAATGCAAATGAAAACTACCATTTCTGACAATGGGACACTGGCAAACACATAAAGACACCACAATTTCTGTCAGTGAAGTGTTGCTGGTAAAAGTGAAAAATGAAAATGAAGCCACCATGGACATTTTCTGGGAAAATCTGACCAGATTACAGGCGTGTTGCCGCTTTGGTGCTGCAATCCCTCTTCGGGAAATCTGTCCATCAGACAGGCTTGGCCAATTATGAAATAAACTGTTGTCATGACAAAAATCGATGACTCCTAATAGCAGAAGACGGGAAGAAGACTAAGTGCCCATTAATAGGGCCTGTGGTGCAACCAAACAATGGAATACGAGGCTCCTTATAAAAAAAAGTAAGATGAACTGTATAGAAAGCAATGTACAGATTACATAGTACGTGTCCTTTCCGATTAGAAGGAGGGCGGTAGGAATATACACTCATGATTGGCCTGTATTCCCATAAACACTGAAAAGACAGCAGTAACTAGTAAAAACAGTTCTCTCTCAAGATGAGCTGCGGGGACCGGGACACAGGAACAAGATTGCAAGCACGACTTCACCATGAACACCTTCTCATGCAGTGTCCACATTTGGACCATGTGATCGGATTATCTACCTAAAACACTACATTTTGTGTATTAAAAAAAAAAAAGATTTTTCTTAACAGCCCAGGCAGTAAATGTTGAGATGTTGACACCAGGTAATAGTGACATTTTTCTTTTTCTTCCTAATTGTGCCATTACTAACCTCAGGGGCCATGGTCCCTCCACACGTGCTGTGGCGTCCACTTACGAAGGGATGCTTTGTTTCCATGTAGCTCCTCAAACCCTAGTCCCATCCCAAATTAAGTGCTTTAAACACAGTAGAAACTCCTTAAAATGCCAGTGGCCTGACTGCTGTCCTTATTCTCTGAACTTCAAGAAGCCTTCGAAGGCACGACTGAGTTGAGTGGGCTGCGTCCAGCACTGAACTTGGGTGGTGATGGGGAAGACGGGTCTTTCTGTAGAAACATAACCCCATAAGTCATCCTTTTACATAAGTTAACAAAATACTTCACATGGTAATACCTAAATACTCGATCTTTAAACCGATGGAGGGATTATTTACACCAGAAAGGATCACAGGGTCTCTTAAAATTGCTCCTTCTCAAGTGTGTCTTCACTTATCTCGAAACATGGTAGGTGTTAGAAACTTGTAGCAGACCTGTTCACTTCTGTTGATGCACTGTCAATCAGCATTAAGCTGGAGTAATTCTGAACTTCGGTGTTGAAAAGGAATTCTTATATTTTGGAGACCTCATTGTTGTTTCCAGGAAATTAAAGCCCTGGATACCCAGCACCCTTCCTCCTAAATTAAGGAAGGAGAGGTGTTGGCTGAGAAAGGGGGCAGACATGGGTGCTCCTGCCCCTGCCTCGACCTGCCACGATCCCATCAGGCTGGCAAGCGTGTTGCATCGCACCTGAGTCCAGAGGCTAATCAGGACCAGCGGTTTGAAGGCAGGAAAAATATGTTTAGGCAGAGGAAGCATCAGTGTGGTCATATTTTGGTTAAAGAACGCCGTGTTAGGAAAAATAAGAACTTCACTGTCATCTACTCTTATCCCTCATCTTAGAGACAGAAAAGATAATACGTGATCTGCACTTTGTGGCTGAGCCAAGACACTGCTGTGACTGGAGAGGGTGGGCACCTCCCTCAGAGCTCACGCCTCAGAGCTGCCAGACTTGGGGAGCTGTGGGATCTTTAGCACCAGTGGTTGGAGTTCAAATATTTGCTGGCTGAAGAAATGAATGAGGCAGAAGTTGAAAAATTAAACTCCTTTGAGGGCTGCCTCCAGCTGTCATTTATTTCTGTAGGACCCACGGGCTACGAATAGCCTTTATACTTTTAAATGGCAGAAAAAAGATCAATAGGATACTTCATGATGGGAAATTCAATTGGTGTCTCCCAAAAAAGCTCCATGGGACTAGAGCCACGGTACTTTTGCGAGGGCTATCTGTGGCTGCATTTGTGCTACAGCTCAGAATCCAGTAATTTAGGTAGAAACCATCTGCCCACAAAGCCTAAAATATTTTCTAGCTGGCCCTTTACAGAACAAGTTTGCTTTCCCCATCTTATAAGGTTAGCAGTGAGCTGGAGCCAACACCAAGCATGGCCAGCATGCCTGTTACCTTCTGGGGCAACTGCCCACTAAAGGCTCATGGTCTAATCTTAACCCACAGAATCCCTAAAACCCATTAATATCACCCAAGCCCATCTTTGCAGCCCAATTCTGCCTCCGGGAAACAGCTGGTGGCTGATATAGGTGGCAGAGTGTCACCTGTCTTTGGTTTATGAGCCCCCAAAACGATCGTCTAGCTGATGGCAACCTGATGCAGCCCAGGAAATGCCTGCGACATGCTCACTAGCAGCTGGGAACCCCTCTGTGAGGATGAGAACACTTTACATTAAGAATCCCTCGTTTTGTTTTGCAGCAGAGACTGCTCAGGCCGCACATGTGAGGCCTCTCAATCCTCTGAGCCATTTGAAGTTCCCTATCCCTGCCGGGAGGCTGAGTCCTCCACAGAAACCGGGTCCAACAGTGCGAGGCCTGAGGAGCAGACCCTATGGAAACACCTTTTTATACCTGACCAAAGCAGCCAGTCATGGGCCAGTGATGCAAGAAGGTCAACCGGTGCATTCTGGCCCCTCAGAAAAGCAGTCGCCAGGAAGGTCAGGAGGAGGTTGCTGACTCCAGCTTCCCCTGCAGCTGCCCCAAGCACGCCCAGGAGCCCTGCAGGTTTGGGTTCACCAGGTCCCACAATGCTGCGTTTCTTACAAGCTCCTGGAGGATGCAGATGGTCCCGGTCAGAGGCCGAATTCTGAGTATCAGGAGCCATGGGACGCTTCTGCGATTGAGGAAGGCATTTCTGGGGTGGGCGGAAGAAAGGTCTTTGGCTGAACTGGAGCATCTGCCTCCATCAGTGTTTTCCGGTAACTGTACTATCCACCGTCTTCCCTTCCCACAGCTGACCATGGCTTTGGAAAATGCTCTGAAACTTTCCTTTCAGAGGAGCTGACTCCCAACTGCACACTTAGGGGAAGTCAAGCCTACTTCTCAGAATTCAGAGAAGGAATAAAAAGGAATTCGTTTCTAAAGGCCCTTTAGAAGTAACTCCAGGTCTGACAGCGGCCAGCTAATCTCTGGTCACACCTTCCAGGAATCTTCCGGCTGCAATAAAAGCATTTACTACCTGACTATAAACCCAATTGCAGATAGAAAAACAGTCATTTAAATTGAATATAAGCATCTGGCCTCTGCCCATCATAATGGAGTAACATAAAAATCTATTTTCAAAAGGAAACTAAATATTGACCAAAACATGAATGGGAGACCTCAGAGTAATACAGCTCTTGCCTGGATGGAATCTGTAATCAGGAGACAGGATTGTAACTCGTGCTGGTGTGAAAGGGTTTGCTCAGGTGTCACTGATTTTGCTTAAACGCAGGGGTAATTTCCAAAGCTCTTTGAAGCTGAATTTCACTATTTAATTTAGTGCAGGTCCTGGGGAGCCCACCTTGACTTATCTCACAGTACGATGCAGTGATGCGGCCACAACACTGGGCACGAGAAGCCAAGGTCAACAGCCCAGGAGTGGCTGGGTCCTTACGAGGCTGCCAGGCACACTTCATGGTGGGCCCTGGGCCAGGACGAACCCCTTTGCCTGGTCCATGAGTGTCTGGGTCAGTCTCCTGTGGACACAGAAGGCCATGGCGACGGGCATTTGCGGGAAAAGGAAAGGGCAGCAGCTGAGATCGTCAGGTGGCGCAGGCACTCATACTGCACGGTCACCTCTAACCAGGCTCCCTCCCCCTCAGCTTCAGGGTGAAACTCTCCTAAGCTGTGTCTTTGGTATCTGGTGGGCATTGGGTGCCGGTGAAAAAGCTGGAGGGTCCTTTGGGATATTATAGAAGCCCAATCTAGCCTCATATTCAATATGTAGGCACTCTCACCCCTGAAATTCTGCGTTTCCAGATTTCTGAAAACACGGGAAAGCACGTGTGATGTCCGAGGTCCCCTCAGCCTCTGGTGTAGGGTTAGGAGGGCTCTACAGGATGGCAGCTCCAGTGTCCCAGTGGGGCCTGAGGTTGGTCCCTTCCCTTCCCAGCTCCCACTGTGGTTTAGCCCAGTCCCTTCCGTCCCTAAGAGTACTGCACACGGACGTTTCATGCAGAGGCTCTGCTGCATTCCCAGGAAATGGGATCTGCAGTCGGGGCTGAATCGCTGTTAAAGACCAGACCGATGAAATGAGCATTCTGACATCATTTCCTGCAGAAGCACATTTTTAAATAGCTCAGATTCTTGTCCTGGTACTGGAGTCTCAGTGTTGCTGGGGTTCCTGGGATGAAAAGGTCCCTAAAGGCGGGGTTCTCCGACAGTGTAGCTCAGAGCAGAGAGACCAGGATGCACTGTTGAGGAGGTTATCTGTCCTGTGAGGTCAGGCTTGTGGCTCAGGATATTCCACGCATTCTGGAAAAAATTAGGGCCCCTTTCCCTCCACTCTGTTCTATCCCAGACCTGCAGCAGCTGAAGAGCGGCCAGGCCCATCCGGATATCCACTTGCACCTGGCTACTTCTGCACCTCCTGAAAAAGGGATGGCTCCCTGGGGCCTCCTGGGAGAGGCACACACACCTCCAGGTGCTTCTCACACACTCTTCTCGAATAGGGCTGCAAAATATTTTCCACCCAACTATGCTATGTCAACAAACTTCCTAAGGTTCTCAACCTTTTTGCCTCCTGCACCCTCCCTCCCCTGGCAGGGCTTCTAAGAAACACCTGGGATCCTCATCTGAGTGAGGCCAGCTGGTTTGCAGAAGTTATTTGCTAGAAGTCTTTGTAGTAGGTGAGTTAAAAAACTCAGGCTGGGCACAGTGGCTCATGCCTGTAATCCCAGCACTTTGGGAGGCTGAGGCAAGCGGATCACGAGGTTGAGAGATCGAGACCATCCTGGCCAACTTGGTGAAACTCCGTCTCGACTAAAAATACAACAATTAGCCACGCGTGGTGGCGCGCACCTGCAGTCCCAGCTACTCAGGAGGCTGAGGCAGAAAAACAGCTTGTATCTGGGAGGCGGAGGTTGCAGTGAGCCGAGATCGCGCCACTGCACTCCAGCCAGGCAACAGAGCAAGACTGTCTCAAAAAAAATAAAAAATAAACTCAAGTGTGAGAGACAGTCACAGAAGCCCTTTCTATTTCTATTTCTACCCTTTTCTGCCTTAAATGCAGTTTCTAAATGGGGCTGAACTGGCTACCGTGCCACAGAGCTCAGGCACAAACTCACTATGCCCACGAAAGCCCGAGTCCCATTTAGAGATGGGGTAAAGACAGGCGTGTGATCTGGGGAGCGCAGAGCAGAACCACCACTGGACCCCAAGAGCAAGCTGGGCGGGCCTGTGTTCCCAACACCCCACGATGCTCTCATCACCGAATGACAAGCCACGTTAGCACCGGGGCCAACCCAAATCCCTTGCTAAGGTATCAGCTTGGTCTTGCCCAGTTGTTTTGTTCATAGAATTAACATTACAGATTAACCAACAGCAAGAGCTACAACTGAGAGTATGCACTCGACTTGAGTCGCATGTGCCCGCAGTATGTTTTGCCAGAGGGACATGACAACGACGCCGGCCGACGTTCTCGTTCTACAAAGAAAACCCAGGGATTACAGGAGAGGTCGTATGGGATCCCTGCACGACTTTCTGGAATCTCGTAGAAAGAAATGTTTAGTATGTCAGTAGGGATCATGAATGGCAAGTTCTACTGAGACAACACAGAGCTGAGCATCCCAGCAAACACAGCAGTGAGGAAATGACCCCTTTTGCTAAACAATCTCTCCACAGAAGCAGTGTGACTGCTTCTGTCCAGGTGGACAGACCATTGTGGGTGCACCGAGATGTTTCGTGGAGGATTCACAAGACAAAACGGGGACTGGCCAGCCAACAAAACTGCTCTTGGTTGCGTCCCAAGAACCCAGCCTTGCGCGAGGGGCCATGGAGAACGCAGAGCACAGCTTCACAGTAGCAAATCCTACACTCACACACCAGTGCTGGAACGCATGCACAGTCCAAAGAAGGGCCCCACGGGAGCAGTTCTCCTGGTTACCTGGTTTGTACTTGACGGGCCATGGTGAGGGCCCCACGGGAGCAGTTCTCCTGGTTACCTGGTTTGTACTTGACGGGCCATGGTGAGAGCCCCACGGGAGCAGTTCTCCTGGTTACCTGGTTTGTACTTGACGGGCCATGGTGAGGGCTGCCATCTGAGAAGCGGGAGCCTGTGGAGAAGCATCTCTCCCTTGCTATCTTCTGCTTCTTCCAGTGCAGCCCTGCAGGTCTCACACCAGCTGTTCACTTTCACACACCCAAAGCCTCATTCTCAGTCAACGAGGGATTGTCCTGAATGAAAGTTAGGGGTCAGGGAAGGCAAGTGAAATTTGAACACAAAGGCACTCAGATTACACCTGGTGCTCTGTGTGAAAATTTTAGTTCCATTGATATTTTTTTTCGAGACGGAGTCTCGCTCTGTCGCCCAGGCTGGAGTGCAGTGGTGCGATCTTGGCTCACTGCAACCTCCGCCTCCCGGGTTCACACCATTCTCCTGCCTCAACACCCCAAGTGGCCGAGACTACAGGCACCCACCACCATGCCCAGCTGATTTTTTGTATTTTTAGTAGAGAGGGGGTTTCACCGTGTTAGCCAGGATGGCCTCCATCTCCTGACCTCGTGATCCGCCTGCGTCGGCCTCCCAAAGTGTTGGGATTACAGACGTGAGCCACCGCGTCCAGCCCTAGTTCCACTGATTTTCTTGTGAACAAGCATTTATCTTCATGGAACCACTAGTCTGAAGGGCAGTTGACCTGCTACTGCTTTCCCAAAGACAAAGCCATAAGAATTCTAAGATCTTGGGCAAAAGATGCAGTTTTTGGTTGTCAAATGGATAAAGACAATTTGGGGTAGAACAGTCAAGTACTCCTACTTCTTGACACACTTGTGACCCTGCGACACAGCTGACAGAAAGCATCTGCACACAGGACTCACGCTGTTTGTCCCCAAATTACCAATAATCTGTACACTTACAGCAAATATGAACAAATATATTTCGATATATTTAAAAGAATTAAAAAAAAACATTTCACAAAACATTTGTTGCCATAGGAATTATTTTTAGCAATAAATGCCCCCATCAAAATTTAAACATTGTTCAAAGTATGATTATCTGTACTAAGTAATGCAACAAATTCTGTAAACAGAGTCAGATACATTTCCCTGTAGGAGTCACTTCCTTCCTGGGATTAAAGCTGTCCCAGACATCTTTCCAGGGGACCAATTAAGAAACTGCTATTTTCAGAGCAACAAAAATAAAAGCTTTTATTTGTTCATTTGAATATAAAACAGGCGTTATCACAGATGTACAAAGCGTACTGGTGGTTTAACATACAAGAAGGTTGCTGTCCTTTGCACATAAAAATTTTGTTTGAAACTGTGATTGGTTGAGTACATGAATTTCTCTAACCAGTCACCACACTCTGAAATAACGCTGCTAACATTCAACTGATAAAAGGGACCATCTCCCTTGGGTAAAGTGTCAAGCAGGATTAAATATATATAATAAACAAGCACCATGAGGAATCTGCTCCTGTTTGATTAGGTCTGTGTTCATATGTTCATTGTGTACCCTCTTTTTGTGCAAGTTGATTACACGGTTTTGTCTGACTTCAAAAGCACAAGGTCACAAGACAAACATTTTTTACATTCTCATGAATGATTTATCTACAGTACAATTTCGAATACAGAATGACCCTTCTTTATTGCTGAAACTGGTGGTACTGTCGCCTTTCCTTTTTCTTGCACAACCAAATTTTGATCTCAGTCCACCAACTCTTTTGAGCCTAAACTCTAACATCAGAGTTGACAGGATGCAGAAGAGACTGCTGCTAACTGCCCTCACAACTACACTGCAGCGTCCACACTCCTCGAACATAGAGTTGATTTGGTGACAGTTAAAATTATGTTTGAAGTGACATCTAAATTTGTTTTGCTTCCTGACTTCAGCTGGACCTCAAAGCTGTCCTGCACACTGCAGCTAATGTTTCATCATCAGTGTCTGACCTGAAGCCCCAAACCTACTTCCCTTTAAACAAGGTGGGTGGGTATAGGAAAATGTCTTTTTCCCCTATGTGTGGTGGTTCCCCCCTTAGGAAGCAGAGACTAGGAATGTGTATCTAAAGCATGTGGAGAAATATTCACACACAGCAATGAGGCCAAAGAATATCTCAAGAATCAAATGGTTTGTGGAGATGGAAGGATGCACCACATATGCAGACAAATTTTTTTAAATGTGCCATTTTTTTTTTTTTTAACAACAATCAGCCTTGGATCTCAGAAGTCAAACAAAACTCTTTTTAGCAAAAGGCTTACTGCTGACTGCACATAGCAAAGGCAGACAAAGACGCTGCCCACAACATAAAGAAAGTTAATCTAAATTTTGCCCAGCATCAATCTTAGTCATGCATATCTAGCACCGAGAGCCACTGCAGGGTCACGTGGGGCAGGTACAGAACACATCTTTCTCGGAGTGCAGATGCTCCTTCTTGGTTGGACTCCGTGGGCCAATTCAATTTAGAAGTGCACAGGTGAGCTCTGAGAAGGTGTGGCCAGGAGCTGCCAGGGCAGAGACTGGGGCGCACTTATCCACAGGCGGCCAACGACGCAGCTGGAGGACTTCTTGCTTCAGCCAGAGCTCTGGCATGAACCCCCGGGGAACTGTGCTCACCGAGCGAGGGAGCCCCAGAGGCTCACACAGAGCTGGCTGGGTCTTAAGACCAGGGGACGATCACCGATGTGAGTTCCGGACACTTTGTCCACTCCACATTGGCCATCAGAGAGGGAATCAATGCAACCCAGTGCAAATGACCACAGAATCGCATTCCTTTCCGTAGCAAGGACCAACAAAAGATGACACTAACAAAAATGATGAAAAACTGTGCAACGAATTCTTGCAGCTAAGAAAACAGTGCTATTTGCCAACCTAAAGCCCCTCAGTATCATCAGCACACGCTGGCATAAACACATTCACTGTTGTCCCACAGCAAAGAAAAAAATAGTGCACATTGAGCTTTGAATTCTTTCACCATCCTTGAGACGGCAGTAATTTCACTTGCTGGCCTCCGGTTCTAGAAGAAACTTTTAGACAGGGCTCCTGTGGTCTGTGACTGCTGGCAACAGCAGAGTGGATGTGAGTACGGGGGGCACACCATGCAAGTGACAAGTTCTGCGTCTTAAACTTTAAAATCTCCTTTGTTCATTAGTGAATTTATATTTCATATATATATATTTGTTGTGATACTATCCACGCAAGATAATACAACACTTTTTTATATTAGCAAACATTACAAGACTTTAATATTCTTGAATGTTTTTCTCTTTTATAGTTCTAAAGAGATCAAAATAAATTAAACGTTTTGTACATAATTACATATTGAGGAAGTTAACTTATTTTATCTTTTTAGTTTAGTACAAAGATATTTGCAAGATAATTGCCGAAATACACCTTATTTATAATTTCTTCTCATTCTATACTAACTTCAAAGGCCATATATCAGCCTTTGTTTCTTCAGCACATTTCTGACAAAGAAAGCTGCTATAATCTAATTGGAAGGTGCTATTTGGAAGGTTTTCTCGTACCTCAAACTTCCCTAAAAGGATGAGATCTAGCAATGGCTTAAATTAGTAACAGATCCATGTCATTAAGATTTCATGACACATTAAAACAGAGAAAACAATTCTTTGTCACACTACATAAATTGTTTAAAAGAACCCATCTGGAGGGCAGGATATTTTTTTAATTGCTATTTCGGCTTAACAAAATACCACATTTACGAAGAAAGCACTTATTATCCAATAATTAAAAAAGAAAAGAAAAGAAAAGAAAAGAAAGTTTTTGAAATGGGCTTTTCCAAGGAACTGAAGGCAGTAATCCAAAGTCCTTCTGAGCGAAATTCAGTGGTAAATTCACATTTCACCCCCACGCCGATCGTGGCTGCTGTGAGAAGTCCTCTTCCTCCTCTTCTTCCTCCTCCACTCTCACCACAAAAGGCTGCATTCTGGTGAGTGTTGCCCTGTGTCTGCACGCTTCAGTGGACACGGAGAACAATGTCTACATCTCTAGAAAAGTCCATGGAAGCCAAGAGACGAGACTACATGTTGTAGGCCACATAGATGGGGTCTAGCTGGTCTGCCAAAAACCCGTCTCGCAGGTGCATGCGCTGCTTCTCCCCGCGGGAGTTGATGGGGATGACGCCGATGTCCACCACGACCACCACCCCGACGATCAGGTAGTGTTCCTCCAGGACCACGTTGGTCACCAAGGGAACCAGGTCCAAGGCTTCTTGCTCTGACCCATCCAGCTCAACCACAACCACCAACAAGTTTGTCCAGGTAAACACAGCACTAAAAGACAGAAAAGAAAGCCAACATTACACGTTTATTAATGCTTTATTTAATAGCTGTGGTTTCTTTTCGAAGTTCCACTTGGCTGTCTCCAACCTGCCTGAGCACTCCCGACAGTCTCCTCTGGCCTCTCCATGTCCTCCGTCTGCCGCCCACTAATCGTTCCCCACACAGATTTCTGGCGACAGCACAGATCGGTGTTTCCTACCAGCCTTCTCCCTCGGTGGCTTCTGCGAGGGTTTCACCGTCTTCCTGAGTTCCTGTTTCTAGTACAGGCTCCCTCCACCTGGCTAGCGGAGTCTGTGTTCCAGGGCTGCCTCTTTGCTGCTGCCTGGAGGACCAATGACCCACTGCCGAGTGCAGCGTGCCATCAGCCTCTGCCCTCAAGGCAGCCCTGTGCCTCCTGCTTCCAGACCCCAGCTCTGCGGCTGAGAGGCGTGCGTGCGTGCAGAGGCCTAGGGCATGGGTGCCTACTCCTCTCTGTCTGTGCGGTGCGCCTGAGTGGGAGGTGTGTTTCCCAGTCCTGGTGCTTGTGCTCAGCATGGAACCCAGTCAGCCTGTGTTAGGGAGGTGAATGACGGTGGAGGCTCCAGAAGGGCTGGATGTGGGGGCTTTTCCTGGCGTGCCTGTGTCATTGCAAGGACGGGGACACACCTGGGCTGGCCCTTGGGTCCAGAGAATAAGAAACACATGGAGAAGAGCCACCAGTCCTGGGCCCAGCCGAGCTGCTCGCCCCAGCTGAGCCAGCTCCTGCAATGCAGATGTGGGGACATCGTAACAACTCTGTCTAAAGCACTGAGCATGGGCTGGCTGCCACACCGTGGCTAACCCAACACTGAGCGTGGGCTGGCTGCCACACCGTGGCTAACCCAACACTGACTGTGGGCTGGCTGCCACACCGTGGCTAACCCATGTGCAGGGGTAAGTCTTCTGGAATGTGGAAGATTCACTCCGAAATGTTTTATCTGGAATCGAGTCATCTTTCGGCAGGACGGGCACCAGAGTATGTCGTCTATCCAACTGGCAGAAGCAAAAACCCGGTGCTTTACATTTTAAAGGATATAGGGCTGGCTTTTGGAACTAGCTGTTTAAGGGCCCCGATATTCACAGAGCCTGGTACTTGAGGTCTGCTTGGCTGAGGAGGCCAGAGGGTTCCCAGGCAGAGGGGGCCGGATGGAGACCAGGCTCCAGGGCTGCTGGTATCTGCTCTCATGCGCCTAACATGTTCTATCGCAGCTTGAGGCAGGAGGTATTTTGGGAAACTCACTATTGTTCTAAGGGTGACAGTAAGTCAATTAGGAAAATAACACATATTTTATTCAGTATGGCCAATCTATGTTAAATTGACAGGGAAAATTGGAGAATTTTCCTGGAAATTCTCAATAGTTCTCCTGGATTTTGCTCTGTGACTGCCGCACGCCTATGGAGCATGCTAAGAACTGTTTCCCAGCAGACGTGCTGGTGCTGAATTCCTGTCATACTGCTCCTGGTGAGGTCAAAACGCTGCTCTACATGGCCCATGTGAGCCCACATTGTGAATCTGTGATATCACAGATACACACATCTCAGGAACATTGGGTATACTTTTATTATGGCATTTGGAATTTATGGAATAGTCCTGGAGTATCCGAATCAGGTTGGCTCTCCGGAGGTAACAGAGCTGGCCGAGGGTGTGCTTGATCTGCTATCTCCTCTGGGCTGCCAGGGACCTACGGAGCGGTGCCAGCGACTCTCAGAGCCTTTCCAGGAGCTGTGCACGCGACTCAATGCTGAGAACAATTGATGAGAAATGAGAAAGTTTGGCTTGAATTTGGCAACATGGAGAGTCCCATTCTGCAACGCTGGGTGACACAACCACGTTTCTCAGCATGGAGCAGCCGACGGTGGCCGGAAGGGCAGTGCAGGGAGGCTGGGAGAGGGAAGGTGGAGCAAAGCAGTTTGTATCTGGATCATCTCAAACATTCAAAAGTCCACTCAAAGGACACCGTGTGGGCAAGGGGCATGTGAGCCCCTGACCAGGTGAGGGACAGACCCAGTTCGGTGGCCACATGGCGGGTAACAGCAGCGACACTTTCAGAACAAGGCCCAGCACCACGGTCTAGAAGCCCACAGAGGGCACCAGCGAGGCCCTCGATGCACACCTTTTAGCGGCAAACCAGACAGAAATGCTTGAGGGAGGTAATAGAAGCCAATTAGAATTGTTTTCTTAAAAATAAAAAAACGGAAAGGCTGTTAACTGATATTCGTAGCTATTTAGACGGAAAATAAGGCAGGCCCTGGTCGAGTTTCAGTGCCAAAGTCTTCCTAGAGTTTCTGTCTTCTCTGTATACTCAAGGAGAGAACTGTCAAGAAAATCAACAATTTAAGGAATTTTGTTTGAGAGTAGGGGCTTAGCCAATTTGAACCACAGGATCACTGACAGGTAAGCAAAATGGATCTTGCAAATTCTGCCAAGTCCTCCATGTTCAAATTCAGCGAATGGCAGTAAGTACTAGCCTTTACTGCACCTCAACTAGCTAAGAGGAGGAAGGAACAATCTCAGAACCCATCCTTTCAGCCCGGAAAAGCTGTTCATGAGAGAGGAGAATGCACCTCCCTCAGGGTCTCTGACCTGAGACGGAGACCAGTTTCACCAGGCACCCTCAGTTGGCACCCTGTCTGTTATCAAGGGAATGAACAAGTCTAAAGTCAATGGTGTTGAGTCACTTTTCGGCCTAAATGCAAATATAAAGGCACTGAACAAGCCTGTGACACTCCCCGGCCCTGGCTGACTTAACTCATGGCACTCCAGCATCCAATCCACTCCCACACATCAGAAGAAAATGCTGCTGTATTTCCGGCAGCACCATGGACATACTCAGCACGTCACGACAGATTAAACGGGCCAGAGAGACAAAGTCCCAGCCTCCAAGTCCTCACCTGGCCCAGAGCAGAGTCTGCCCCAGGCAGCAGGTGCGACGCACACACCTTCTCACTGTCAGCCTTGGTTTAACTCAAGCAATTCTTCCTTTGGAAGTCTCTTCTGGGGTCTGGACAAACGCTGCCTCTCCTTCTCACCTAAAGTTTTCCCACGTCTCATGTTACTTACAGTTCCCAAGTCAACAGTCATAAAAGTATTTTCTGTGCCTATATATGTGTGAGGTTCGTTTTTTTCCTACATCATGCTTTGGTAAATTAAAAACCAAACAATTTGGCTTCCTGGAAAACGTTATCAAGTAGTTTTCATGACAATAGAAGTCTATCGTTTTCAGGTAATATATGGTACATTAACTCTATGTGTGGAGTGTTCTTTTGTTACTTTAACCCCAAAAGATAAAGGTTTATAGTCAAATGCTGAATTGCACTCCCTTCCCTACCTTAGCAAAACTCTCCTCTGCCGCCGTGCCCTCCACATCCTCAGTGCTTCACAAACTCGGCTCCTGATTTGGGTACAAGCTGCAAGCTCACGACTTACCATTCCGTAACGCTTTTATGGGCTCTGATGACCGAGGTCTCAATGTCGATCGGGTGGTACCGCATGCCCCGCAGCTCCATGGCTTCGTCCAGTGCCCCGACCACGTAGAGGGCATCATGGCGCTCTGTGGAGGAATGAAAGCCTGTGTGAGCTTCCCCATAATGCTGCTCAAGTCACTTTCCTTCTTTTCTGAAAAAAGATTAAAAACTACCCACAAGTGAGACAGGGACGCCAAGGAAGGGCCTCATGGATCCAGGGACAGTTTGCTTCTTCTGCCAGGGAGCTCCTTGGCAAGTGCCCGGCTTGTGTGTCGGTGCCCCACAGCTGGCTGCAAAGACGCCATGCTCCCTCTACACTTGTTCTTTGGGAGAAGACCTTTCTTGGCTCAGCTTCGATATCCAGTCAACTGCCTGATCACATGTTCACCGGGAGCAAATGAGGGGCGAAGTCAGCACCCAGTGGTCTGAGTCCCATGGACCCACCGGCTGAGGCCTCGTCTGCCCAAGGTCACACAGGATGCAGCAGTCACAGACCAGCTCCCTGACTCCAACCCACACGTGCTTCTCTGCGCTATTAATTCTGTGTCTAAGTGGGAAAAGAATGCGTAGCTCCTGGTCATGTTCATGAAGATTTCCTTAGCTCATAGAGCCATGAAATTTATTTCTATCCTTCATGCAAACCTCGGAATAACGACAATGACAACCAGTGGTCAGGTCCTATCTTTCCTTAATAAGGAAATGTCCTATATTTTTATAAGGTAGTAAGCATAGTAGGGAAAATCTGAAAGGCATAACTGACATATAAAATAATATCAGAGATAAGTACTTTCTAATTTAAATCAGACAAAGAAAGATGGAGACCCTGACTCGGCCTCTGCCCCCTACAGCAGCTTTGCCTCTTCTCCAGTGGCAGGGACACGTCCTTCAGGGTATCCCTGCTCCCAGGACACAGCGGGAAGTGGCTTTCCTGGCCTTTCTCTAGGATTATAAATTGCCACCAGCTTTTGCATCTTCCAGGAATCTCAGACAACACCCTCAAACTAGTCTACAATTTCCCACAATGCAAATGTCATGCCAGGATATTTTTGTATGAGTCCTAAATGTAGCCCTTTGGGCCAGGCCATCGTAGGGATGTGAGAGGCATGTAAGGAAGCCTTGCTGATGTCTAGAAACTCATCTCCCCGGGGTTTTGGTCAGGCAAGATCTCACCAGGAACCTCAACTGCCATTGCTGTGAAACAGCCAAGTCCTGCCTCTACTTTTAGCAGAACTAAGGAGGTGAGAAAGGGTTCTGGAACAAGCAAAGAATTAACTATGCGAGTGCACTTTTACTCCTCCGCGTCATGAAATACCCCTGGCCTCACCCCGCTCTCCTCTGATGGGGCAAAGGCAATGCTGTCCACACTAGGCACCAGCATCAGCAGCACCAGGCCCTGCACTCTGATGAACGCATGGGCAGAGACGGCCAGCCACCAGGGCCCGAGAGCTTCACGGCCTCCTCTTCCCAGACAGGGGCAGATCCAGTCCTAGAAGCAGCAGCGTGCACGTTCCTGCAGCCACTGGGCCAGCTTCTGTCTCGGATGGACCCCGTGGGAGCAGGCAGCCTTCAGGCTTGCTGAGGAGACTCTGTGGGCTGAGACGTCGGGCACTTTGCTGTGGGCGACACGGCAGCCCGTGCTCAGCAGCCGCGCCCCTCCCCGATTTTCAGTCAGCACTTGGTTCTCAGGACAGGACAGGGTATGTGATGTGCAGCTCAGCTTGCTGGACACATTTGCATCTTGCCTTCCTCTCTTCTCTTAAACTCGGCTCTTTTCGCACTAGGTTGCAGCTAGCACATGTTTCCTCCTGGGTTTGGCTGCCATAAACCTTGGGAATAGCTTCTGTATCTAGGGGAGCCAACCTCTCTGCCCATCTGTGTGGGGGGCCAGCCAGCCTGGACTCTCACCTCCATTTGCATCTGTGAGCTCAGTTCTCCGCAGGAACCCCAAGTAGCCTGTGCGTGCCCAGATGGTCTGGGTGTCTCCAAAACTTAGTCTTGAGTTGAAGTGATCCGACTGGAGGGATTCATCTCCGTAAATAGTAAAATAACCGCTGGCATTGTGGGCACTGTGAACCCAAATCTGCAAATGGAGGGAAATTTCACTGTGGGTGACATTATTTTATCTCCAGGGAAATGAGGCTACAACTACTTTGACAATTCAATAAATTATATTCAGTGATATTAAAAGTTTCCTTGGACTGAATAACCAAGATGTTAATCTCATTCAGGTTTCTGGAGACACACACAGAGGGTACTGAAATAAAGGCAGTCTACCAAGTTTGTGGCCAAGCAACCAATTAAGCCATCCACCTACGGGGAACTTATTAAAGCAGATTAGATGAAGATTTAACAAATAGCTTTTAAAAATATACACATCAAATGAACAAAGTCACACTAGATTCCTTCGCTTTTCCAAACGATTGTTTCTAAAGAGCAAGAACAATGTTGAAAAGCTTTGAGATTCATTTTCTCACTTCTCCTGGTGAGCATTCTTCTGGACACATAATGCAAGAAAACCATACACCAGAAAACCAAACCTAAGGGATGAAGGCACAAAACACCAAAAAACGGCAGCAAAAATGCCTGATGTCTGACATTTGGGAAAATAGGTAAGCAAAGACTGATATGGTGAGTCAAAGCCATAGCCACGTGGATTACATAGAACCATGGACAGGGCTGGATAAAAGCAAAACCAGGTAAGTTCCCCAGATGCCCACGCAGCTGCATGCAGCTGTGCCCACACAGCAAGGGTCAGGAGAGGAGGCCTTTTAGGCTCTGGAGTGTTTGCTGTGGAGACATTCTGGGCTTGGCTGTTTCCATTATTTTACTGACAATGAAAAGCGGTCAAGTTCCGCGAAGTCAGAAACAGGTTCAGTATTGCACCCACGTCCCCAGAGCAGTGCCTCACAAATGAAAAAGTGAAACTGAGAAAAAGAGAGTGCACCATCGGATCAGGGAAATGACAGCTGTCCTCTGTTCCTTAACACAAAGAAAATTCTCATTAAGGCAACTGAGTAGTACTCAGTCATAAAAAAGGAGGAAATCCTGCCATGTGCAACAGCATGGATGAACCTGGAAGACGTCATGCTGAGTGAGAAGCCAGAACAGAGGAGGACAAATACTGTACCACCTCACTCATGCGGAATCTAAAGAGCCGAGTTCACAGAAGCGGGGCGTAAACAGTGGTTACCAGGGGCCTCAGAGTGGCAAGGGGGAGATGACGGGCAAAGGTGCCAACCTTCAGTTAGAGGGCGAATAGGTTCTGGGGAGAAAATGTAGTGTGGTGGCTACAGTTAATAATACTGTATTATTTACTTGAAATTTGATAACAGAATAGATCCTAAACGTTCTCATCACACACACGCAAAATGTGAGGTGATGGATAATAGAACCAACTCGGTCGTGGTAACTGTTTCAAAATATGTATATACATCAAAGCATCACAGTGCATTCCTTAATTTATACAACTTTCTCAATTAATCTCATAAAGCGGAAAAAACACACATTCCCAATAAGAAAGTCACCCTGGAAATTTCGCCAGTTCTGGCCACCCTCAGAGGGAAAAGAATTCTGACCTCGGCCTAGCACACGTCTCCGGCAGCACCTGTGAGGACCCCCTCCAGGTGCTGGAGAAGCAGGCTCTGCTTCCAGCTTGTTTCTAGGAATGCATTCAAAGGAAACTCCTAAGTGAGAGCAGCACAGAATTTCATCTTCACAATTCTGATCTTTCATGTGACTGAGAGAGGTCAAGTGAGGGGCCAAAAAAAAAAAAAATGCCCAAGAAGCAAAGCAAGGTGGGACCTGAGAACTGGTGAGGGCTTGTTCATTAGTCAGGCATTCACCCACGTACGTGCAGAAACGTGTTCCTGCATGTGCCGGAGATGTGGCCGGGGATGTAGCCGGGGCTGGGGAGGAGGGCAGGTGCTGTTTATAAGAAGATGCCAGTTCTTAGCACGTCTCCCACATGTGATGCTGGGAGCCATTCAGGAATGGGGGCACCTAATGAGACAGGACAGGTGACAAGGGGAGCGAGGGTGTCCTTGGCTGGACACGGGGCTTGGTCCAGGGCACGGCAGGCCTGGGGTAACCGGAGGGAGGGCACGCGTGCTGCCACCGTGGGAGGAGGCTGGCTCCAGACACGCTCTTCTCCAGTGCCCTCTGCTTCCTTGTAGAAGCAGCAAGCTCATCGCCAGAGAGAAGAATGGGGCAGGAGGAGGACGCATGAGACACGTGGCCTCTCAGACTGGGGACGCCCAGCAGTGCCAGGCCCTGCTTGCAATGAGGTGTCAAGAATGGAGACCAAGGCCAGACAGCTACACGAGGCAGCCTTCTCCAGCTGCATCCTGCCAGCAGCGCGGAGGGGCGCGGAAGGGCACAGTGGCAGGGAGTTAAGAGCCAGCCAGGGTGGGTTTGTCCTGAACAAAATTAGGCAAAGGTGTCAAGTTTTCCACTGTTTGCCTTCTGATCTGAAATCAACACATGATTCTCTTGGCTACTGTGTCCTGATGGTGTCGTTTGCACATTACTCCCTGTGGAGGCCTCTGCCATTTTCCTGGTGAAGGACTTCTCAGTAATAAAAGCAGGAACATGGAAAGCAAACTCAAGAACTAAGAAATAAAGAAACTCCGTCCATACACATTATGTGTTTAAATCTTTTCTGAATTATTTGAGGAGAATCTATTATGGTTCCCTAAGGAAGTGCCATTTGTAACTGTGAGCTCTCACGGACTCACTTGAGCCACAAAGCTCACCTCACGCTATTTCCCTGGCAATCATGTGAGCAGTTCTGACGGTGTCAAGGCAAACCGAGGATACATAACAGAAAAGTAACCTGGATCTCGGAGGACACTCAACTCACCTCTCCAAGGTGTGAGTCCCCCAGCGGTCCTTTTGTTTCTGGGTTGGCAATTATAATCCGAACCCCTGGAAGTATCTATTTGGGAGAGGAAAAGTCTCTTGTCAATGGAAGGAATACAGGGAGAGGCTACACACAAGCCAACCTCAATTTCGTCTTTATGTAATTCCCTTTCATATGCCATGTCCCTTGGTCTCCATTCTGTTTAGAAAGCAATTAAATCAAAATTATATGCCACAAAGTTATGACCCATTAGACAATCACAGCATGACAATCGCATTCTCACTGTAACTGTTACAATATTGTACGCTGTTATGGTGACCTTAAAATTAAACATTTTGATTGTCATACCTCAATAAAGCTAAAAGAAATCTATTGAAAATCATGAAAACAATTTTTGAAAAAAAACATGGTAAATGATATAACGTTTAACAGAGCCTGACCCTTGCAAAATGGGAATTTTCAGTTGTTTCAATGAAGTTATTTAAGATATTTACATAGATTCAACATTACATCTCACATCATGGCACACGCATGGATGGAGGGCGATGCTTGCAGTAATCGCTGAAGGAAGGGAGTCACAGAGTGACATTTTCAGGGGTAAGCATGGACTCGAAGATAACCCAAAATGCTTTTGGCAAAATGACAGAGTAGGCAGCTGCTTTGGTGGTGCCAGAAGGGAAAGATTCTGTGTCAACTGCTAGTGACGTCTGCGGGTTTTAATTAGGACGTCCATGTGGATCTCCAGCTCATCTCCACTGAATTTTCAACTCAAGATACTGGGGAACTTTTTCCTGCAGGTAAACATCTTTTACTGTGATGGATGTCAGTATTAAGCATTTTTCTTTTCTTTTTTTTTTTTTTTTTTTTTTTTTTGAGACAGAGTCTAGCTCTGTCATCCAGGCTGGAGTGGCACGATCACAGCTTACTGTAGCCTTAAGCAACCCTCCAGTCTCAGCCCCACAAAGTGCTGGGACTACAGGCATGAGACACTGGGTCTGGCCAGAATTTCCTTCTTAAAGTTAAGCTTAGAAATATCTCACATTCCACTGATACCACTTATATAAGGAATCAAAAGTTTATTCTGGAAATCCTGAAGATAGCCTGTCTCAGATCAGCTCATCTAACATTTACGATTGAGATAAAGGCAAAACATTTTATGGTAAAAACACAGAACATCTTGGAATAGTCATACTGTTAAATCTCACTTAAGTTTGAAATGAGATTTCAGGGCTCTGGTCTCTGCTGCTGACTATGGTCTGCCAGACTCTTAAGATGGATGGTGAGCACATTCCTACTGTTGGAACCAACTCTGTAAACAATTCTAAGTTGCAGCCATGCAGGCAATTTTATAATAGGTCCAGAAGCAACGTGAGATGCTTTTAGAATTATGTCAACGGAGAAGGAATCTGATAACTGGGGCCAAAAAGGAAAAAAAAAAAAAAAAAGGTTTAAATATGTTTTAGGTTTAAATATGTTTCTTGCCCTTTAGTGCTAGGAAAAACAAAACAAAACAAAAACAAAACAAAACAAACCAGCCACTGTGGCAGAAACTACTAGTTGTTCTTGATAACCATTCTTTTCTACTTCCATAGTAATAGATACCCTGATTTTTAGATAGGCCTATAGATATTCAGAATTGATATCTCAATAGTTCCCAACCTTTAGCTACGTGTGGCCATGTGACCACGTTCTGATCAATGGAATTTCAGTGTAGGACAGCTTGGGAACCTTCCCTATGGTCTGTATGCTTTGTTCTTTTCTTTTTCTCCTCCTGCTGGCTGGAACGTGGAAATGATGGCTGGAGCAGCAGCAGCCGCCTCAGCTCCTCAGGTGCCCCTGGGAATTGGGCTCCAACGTGCAGAAAGAGGCCAAAGGCACCAGGGCCTGTTCTGGCTTCACGGGGCAGGAGATGCCTATTTCCTAACTTTTACCTGAGGAAAAAAGTCTAACTTGTTTAAAACACTGTTATTTTGAGTTTCTCTACTCATGGATATGTTACTTTCAAGTTAGGAAAAAACATTCTAAAAAATACATTTCTGAAAACTTCAAAGCTCCAACACTCAGAAGCAAACTGATACAGAAATGCCGGTTTCTTCCTATAATACTTACCTTTCCCGATTCCATCAGGGGCAGGCTATGAGGGGATCCTCTTTCCACTAAGCGAACTCTGCAAACAGAAAGAGAAAATGTTCCTAAAATATTCCTAGATGTGTTTTCTGTCCAGTTTTCCCCTTCACCAATTCACATGAGGTCACAAGCCTGGCAGCTGTCCGGGAAAGTTGATTCTGAGCATCATCCAATGGCAAAGACAGAAGTTGCAAAAAGAACAACCCAGCAGCAGAGGAAACTGGACCCAAAGTAAGGGCCACAGAGAAGACAGATGAAGCCACATCTCTCAAACCTGCAAAATAACTGGAAAAATGACTCTGAACTTAAAGTTACCAAGAGTCCACTTAGCATTTTCAGAAAAGGAAAAGAACACGGGTTACAGAGCATCCTTGAAAGAGCTGTGGGTCACCCATGACCGTGTCGCCTGGTCCTGAAGCACCGACGGCTCTCCTGTGGGTGGAAGGCAGGGCTAGGTGTGCAGCAGGCGGGAGCCCTCCCAAGACAGCACGTGCATCACATAGCCAAAGGAGCAGAGAGAATTGCCGGGCCCTGACGGCAAAGGTACTCAGAAATTAAACTCTTTTACTTCAAAGAATACGTAATGATAATTTAATCTTAAGAACTGCCAAGGAAATCGCAGCGGGTCACAACCAGAGCTTCGCTAACGGTCCTCCCAGGTGCATTATTTCTGTATTTTGAGGCCTTCACTATGGTTTTGCATTTTTACCAAGTGCCTAGTGGACCATGACACTCTTCGTTCACCTAAGGGGCAATTTTTATTTAAACAAAATAAAGCAAAGGAGAAAGTGCTTGAAGGCTTGAAGACGGCGTATCCGAGGACCTGCCTCCCAGCTGGGGACAGGCTGCGCACAGGGGGCCTGTTGGCTCCTGAGACACCCTTCTTACCATCCCCCACTGATGTGCTTTTTGTTTTTTAAAGAGACAGGGTCTCACTCTGTCACACAAGCTGGAGCACAGTGGCACAATCGTGGCTCATTGCAGTCTTGACCTCCTGGCCTCAAGCAATACTTCTACCTCAGCCTCCTGAGTTGCTGGGGCTACAGGTGGGTACTACCACATCTGGCTAACTTTTACGTTTTTGTAGAGCGG
Source organism: Mandrillus leucophaeus (assembly GCF_000951045.1). Lineage (NCBI taxonomy): Eukaryota > Metazoa > Chordata > Mammalia > Primates > Cercopithecidae > Mandrillus > Mandrillus leucophaeus. The sequence continues at coordinate 288,529 of NW_012104242.1, forward strand.
AGATCTCACTATGTTGCTCAGGCTGGTCTCAAGCTCCTGGTCTCAGGTGATCCTCCTGTCTCAGCCTCCGAAAGTGCTGAGATTACAGGCGTGAGCCACCATGACCAGCCCTCACTGAGATTTGAAACACACCAGGGACCCACTCTCAGGCACTCGGCACCGCAGTCTTCCTCTGTAACTGACAGATGTGCCACAGAAGGAGGATGAAGGGTAGGGAAGGGGCAGGAGGTACCAAGAAAGAAGGCTGAGTGTCACGGGGCCCTGAGGGGCCAGTCCAGCGCAGCCCTCTACGTGGCATGAGGGTGGCTGCAGAGGGTACACACACCTCTGGGCATGGGGGTGTTCCTGCCCCCACAGGGGGAGGCACCCAGCAGTGTGGAAGGTGGCACCGGCCTGACGTCCTGCATGTGCCAGACATGTGATGTCAATAAATCAGGGAGCAGCGCAAAGGGCTTGACAGGGCCTCGACCGGCTGCACTGCTCCTGCTGGACCTAGGGCTGTCTGCAGTCAGGGGCACCATCTCCTCTGGCTGTTCAGTGACTGAGGCCACAGGACAATTTCCTCGCACCCAGCCTGGCGTGACTTCTCTGGTTGCTGCAGACAGGAGCAGCCTGTGCCAGAGAGCATCATCTGTGGCAGAACAGGGAAGGCTGGCAGCACTTTCTCTTCTGCAGGAGACAGGAGAAGAGACGCTGGGGAGGGCACCTGTGTGCGTCAGCAGAAGTCTGATGAGGGAGGAGGACTCACTAGAGCCATTTCAGATCAGATGAGAACCATTAACTCTGTGGTGTGTCTCAAAGGGAAACCTTGATGCCAGCAGCCGATGAGGACGGCCAAAGAGCTCACACGATTCAAGCTCTTATGGACTATGCCGATAGGCTTGATGACGCTAACCTCCAAAAATGCCTTACTGGCTGTTTTCACACAGAACTGCAAGAAACTAAAGAACTTTTAGGAGCCAGGTAGCATGATGCTAATTCACGACTTGCCATGAGAGAATACCTAGAATTTGTGGTGCAACACAAACGTGCTCTCCTTTGGACACTGACCACGAAGCAGCTCACAGCCAGAGGCGGCTCACACTTGGGATGTCGGCAGGACGTGGCCATGCTAGGACCATGCTGCTGACTCCTTCCTGCCGTGCCAGGAGGCCCGCACACGTGCCCTGATCTGAGCGGCCAAGTGGAGTCAAAGCCAGCAAACTGTGGGTTCCAGACAGGGGCTATCTGCTCCAGATGAAGCCAGCAGTAGAGAAGCCAGACCATTCAGGCTGGGGCAGCGGCGAGAAAGGGGCACCTGAAGATGGTGAGGAGAAAGAAAGAACAAGAGGGGGGTCAGATGCCCCCACCTCAGCACTACAAAAGCCAGGTGACCAGCCAGGGAGTGAAACTCAGCCAAAACCAAGGGCTGTTTGGGACACACACCATCTCTGTTTCTGCGCCCAGTCCTCAGTCATCTCTGCTTCAGGACGTTCGAGATCCTGTCGCTGGCCGGAGTCAGGTGCACAAGGCAGCTCTGGGAGCTGTTGCTATGGGGATGACTTCAGACAGGGTAAGGGGGTCACTCAGGAAACAAGGCTCTTGAGTTACAAAAGCAAAGGGCAAATGCCCCAGGGCTCCGCCAGAGAGGGCCCAGGCTCTGCAGCATTCCCAGATCTTCCTTATCTCCATCCTGTGGGTTTTTACCTTGGCCTGTGCTCACCTACTTAGGGGGCGTGCAGGAAAACAAGACAGGTGAGGCTCCGGGCAGGTGTGTGCTGGCCAGCGCCTCGCCCTCCGGCCGCATGTCCTTCACTCTCTCCGGCCTCTGCCCCCATATTGACCCTCAGCCTCGCGAAAGGAAGCAAGGTTATCTCAGCTGATAACCTTGTCAGAAGTGTTGAAAACACGGAAGATCATCAAGAATTCTCTCTCTGGTTCATGTGAAAAAGGTGTGCTTCATATGAAAACAGGCATAGGATGCTAAATCACTCAGGACGGTCCTGGATGAAAAAGCCACATATCCTGCTAGCAAGTGCCACACAGGAATTCCTTCTTCTACACCAAGGGGAACAATATCCACGCAGCCAAGAGAGGAAAAAAGCTACCCCCTACCTAAGGGCAGAAGAGATGTCTTCCTAAAGAACCAGCAGATGTATTTGTAACAGACACATCAAAGGGCTGATTCCCTCCATGTGCAAAGAACTCATAGAAATAAAACCAGGTGATCTTGGTTGTTCTCAAAAGTAGTGTTCTCCCCAGTTACAGAGTGGGCTGAGTTAAGACCCAGGTCAAACTGTGCTGCTTGGTGTCGACTTTCTCAGACTGGGGATCACATGCAGGCATCACCAGGTTTGGGCAAATTCAATGAGCTATGGATCTGAAGTGCTTGTTTTCCGTGAGTTGAGTAGCGGTGATTATTAACACTTCTCGGTTAGAACCAGGTTGTAAGGTTAAAACCAAGGTGTTGCCTGGCACACGAGAGTGGGGCTGCTGGAGGGAGATACAGAGGTCTGTGGGCTCCGGGAGCCACAGTGGAGCAGGAGGACTCCATGAGGGAGGGAGGAATACAGGCTCAGCCAGGCTGGCCCTCTCCCGCGGGAAGTGGGACTGAGCCACCAAAAGGACCAAGTGACGCTGTAAGAAGACTCTCATCTTCCAAGAGCCATCGTGCCGAGGCTGGCGTCCAGCAGAGCTCACCTTCTGTGAGGGCACCTTCCGCTCAGGTCACGCTGCAAAGTCAGCTTTAGACAACTCAGGGCTGAGGAAACCCATCAGCTCCAGATCCGGAACTTTGTGCCACTTTTCTTGCTGCCTCCAACGTGCATGACTGCTGCCCAGATTGGCTCCACGAACCATTACTAGGTGAAAGTCGGTTTTAAACAGTGCACCTACTTTCACATCAAGGCTACAATTGAACCGAGTGTCTGAATAAACTTTTCCAGCCTGGCCTCTGTCTCACCCCTTATTTCTCTCAACTCCAGTATGAATCTTGGACTTGTAGGGAATAAACTGTCTTTTCATCCTATGCTGTCAAGTGGACTTGAAGTTAAACTTGTGCTAGAAAAGCAAAGAGAGAGTTGACATGAGGGGACTTGCTACTAGCCTCTAACTTGCTCTGTTCTTGAACTGCCCTCAAATGGACTCGAACTCAGCAACCTGTTTTGCTGGAAGCAACATCTCAGAAGGCTGCAGCCCCGATGGCGCCGTGCAACCCTGAGTGGAGAACGAACGCACGGCTGTCACGAGAGGCCTGTGAGGTCTTCATTCTTCACTCGTGCCTCCCAGCATCACACGCCTGGCCTCCTGGGAACGGGCGGGAAGGTGCTGCTGAGATAACCAGGTTTTTCATCATTTGTCTAAGGAGAGCCATGGTTGAACTTCTCGCTAATCCTTCCCCACAAAGCTACTTTATCCAACTGAGATTCTCACCAAGGAGCAAGGAGCCTTGTCTGAACCATGCAAAGGGGGATGAGCACACCTGCCCTCTGCCCAGGACCACCACCCCCTGGCAGCATCCGCGGGCTGACAGAGCATCCGTCAGCACACCAGCTTCGGAGACGTGACGACAACCAAGAAACAAATAGCACTCTCTGCCCCAACAGAAGTGCGCCGGCAGACGGCAGCACTGTTCCCGCCAGAAAGACGACTGCTTCAGACCAGGGCAGCCGGAGCCCCTGACCAATGCCCCAAGGTGGGGCACCTGATGCAGATGCCAGCACAGCACCCACCGGAAGCCCACCCTGCCCGCCCACGCCACTGCTCAGCACTGGCCTGATGGTCACTCATGACCCGAAGGGTCCAGCACCCTCTGCACCTTCAGTCTCAAAAACCGGCTTGACAGACCAGATGCAGACGAAGCTGGTGCTGTCCTCAGTGCCAACTCTCTGGCATTTCAAGGGGAGCAGACAGGACACAGGGTAACCCAGTCATGGAAAGCCGAGCTGCAGCACAGCCACACTCGCAGTTTGAGGATGGCATTTATGAATGTGCCACTGAAAAAACAACCAAAACTTTTACTTAAGATTTTAAACTACACCTTCTTCCAAAAATAATTTGAAGCATTTAAAATACCCAGTATAATAAGACCATCTGAGCAATAAGCTTTTAAAAATCCCCAAAGATAGAGGGGAAATTAAATACTCAAAAACTTTAGATTAATTAACAGGCTGTGACTGAGTCTAGTCTGCAGCTTCCTGCCAGCTAAGGCACACAGAGGATGAGGCAAGTGTTACTGTCAAAGTTGGGATTTTAATATCTTGCCATTTCCTTTGCAACCAGTGGAGCACGTAAGAGTATTAAAATCACAAGGAACAACAACAGTGCTTAAAAATAAATAGGCATGTTCACACATCCAAAACCACAAACAAAACCAAAAACAAATGCACTATTATTTCCACAGGAGGTCCTCCCAGGACTCAAGCCCTAACGAAAGCTACAGATGACCGCAAGAGACGGCCCACGGTGGCCACCACAAAAGGCTAAGGGCAAGCAGATCTCGATCATGGAAGTCCAGAAACAGATACCAATCACCCTGAAAATGGGCAACGAAAGAAAATAGAGGAACGTTTTCATCTAATCTAACCGCATTGCACAAATGAAGTACCAAAGCATACTTTATGTACTTTTTTCATTTATAAAATTATAAACGTAACTCCCTCCAATCCAGACTCTTCTGTCCATCCTTTTCCCTTTTCTCTCCCTCGGGTGGGAGAGAGCTCTGTGTTTTCTTCCCTTAAAAGACACCATTTGGAGGCATGGACTGAGCTGATCTTGCAGCCCAAACTGCCCTCTTCCATCTTCTTCCAAGGCCAGATGGGTTTCAAGTTTCAGAAATGCTCAATTTCTGAATGCTAATCCCGAGCACAGACCCCTGCTACCTAAGATCCTAATCACATGCATCAATATGCTAGATGCAGTGGCTCATGCATGTAATCTTAGCACTTTGGGAGGCTGAGGCAGGAGGTTCACTTGAGCCCAAGAGTTTGAGACCAGCCTAGGCAATGTGGTGAGACCCTGTCTCTACAAAAAATGCAAATATCAGCAAGGTGTGGTGGTGTGCACCTGTAATCCCAAGTACTGGGAAGGTTGAGGTGGGAGGATCGCTTGAGGCAGAGGTCACAGTCAACTGTGATCATGCCACTGCACTCTAGCCTGGATGACAGAGTGATACTTCGTCTAAAAAGAAAAAAAAAAGAAAAAGAAAAAAATGCATCAATATTTCTGTGGCAAAGAGTGGGATAAATTGTTTATCACTTTATGTCCATTCATAAGGTTTTCATGACATTCATTCGCATTGAATTAAAAAAAAAAACTTTTCATTTTTGGGAACTCCTTGGTTTTTAAAAAAATACTTTCTGAATAAGACCTCAAAAGCACAGGCCACAAAAGCAAAAAGAAGCAAATAGGGTTAATATAACTTAAAAGCTTCTGCACAGCAAAAGGAAACAAAGTGAAAAAACAACCTACAGAATAAAAGAATACATTTACAAACTACTCACCAGACAGGGGATTAATATTCAGGATATATAAGGAACTCAAACATCTCAACAGCAAAAAAACAAACAAAAAACTGATTAAAAAATGGGCAAATGATCCAAACAGACATTTCTCAAAAGACATAAATGGCCAGAAAATACATGAAAATTGCTCAACATCACAAATCATCAGAGAAGTGGAAGTCTTTTTTTTTTTCAAGTGAAAGCAAGTTTATTAGGAAAGTAAAGAAATAAAAAAAATGGCTACTCCACAGGCAGAGCAGCAACAAAGACCGCTCAGCTGCTTTATACTTATTGTTACTTGGGAGGTGGAAGTCAAAACCACAGTGAGATATCACCTCACTCCACTTAAGATGACTATTATCAAAATGACAAAAAATATCAAATGCTGGTGAGGATACAAAGAAAGGGGGACTCTTACACACTGCTGGTAGGAATGTAAACTAATACAGCTACCATGGAGAGCAGTATGAAGGCTCCTTAAAACACACACACCCTTGGGAAGCCAAAGCGGGCTGATCACAAGGTGAGGAGCTGGAGACCAGCCTGGCCTATATGGTGAAACCCCATCTCTACTAAAAAAACACAAAAAATAGCTGGGCGTAGTGACACACGCCTGTAGTCCCAGCTACTCAGGAGGCTGAGGCAGGAGAATTGCTTGAACCGGAGGGGCGGAGGTTGCAGTGAGCTGAGATCGTGCCACTGTACTCCAGCCTGGGTGACAGAGTGAGACTGTCTCAAAAACAAAACAAAACAACCCTCCCCACTCCATACACACACACATACCAAACTACGAATAGAACTACCATATGATCCAACAATCCCACTACTGGGCGTTTATCCAAAGGAAAGTAAATCATCAGTGTACTGGAGAGACACCTGCACTCCTCTGTTTACTACGCCCGATTCACAATAGCCAAGATATGAATCCACCCAGGAGTACAACAGCAGATGAATGGATATGGAAGGTGTGGTATGTAACACTGAATAGGATTCAGCCACAACAGAGAATGAAATCCTATCATCTGCAACAATATGGATGGAAGCACAGGACATTAAGTAAAGTGAAATAAGCCAGGAATAGAAAATTAAATACTACACGTTCTCACTCATATGTGGAAGCTAAAGAAAGTTGATTTCATAGAAGTACAAAGTACAACAGGGCATAGTGAAGGCTGGGACGGGAGGGATGGGGAGAGATTTGTTAAAGGAAACAAAATCACAGCTGGATAGGAGGAAGAAGTTCCAATGTTCTGTACCACTGCAGGATGACTATAACTAACAGTAATTTATTATTCAAATAGCTAGGAGGAAGACACCAAACATTTCCAAAGAAATGATGCACGTTCCTGATCTAATATCCTGATCTGCTCACTACGCGTTATATGTATCGAAACATCACTGTGTACCCTATGAGTTGTACAATTATGTGTTAATTAAAATAAAAAAGTTAAAAATATACTTTTTAGGAGTTTCAGATTTAAGAAAAATTGAGCAGATGGTAGAGCTCCCACATTGCCCTACAATACAACCCAGTCTCAGAATGCGCGCACATCCAACATTAGTTAGAATTAGTGAGCCAACACTGAGATGATTTAAATCTATCCTTTACTCAGTCTTCCTCATTTCCCCCTAAAATCCCTTTCCTGTCCCAGGATCCTACCCAGGATTCCACATGACAATTGGCCGTCACGTCTCTTTGGGCTCCTATGGGCTGTGACAGTCTCTCAGGAATGTCCCTGTTTTGCTGACCTTGACGGTTTTGAGGGGACTGGTGAGGTGTTTTGTAGGCTACCCTTTGGTTGGGACTTGTCTAACATTGTTCATGGGTAGACATAGATCACCGGCATTTTGGAGAAAGGCCTCAGAGATGAGCGCCCTCCCCATGGCATAATATCAAAGCCCCCCTGCTCATCACCGCTGACAGTGACCTCACATTTAGCTGGGTCACGTGTGCAGGTTTTCCCCCATCCCTTCCACATGCCCTCTCTGGAGGCATTGCTCTGCACAGCCCATGCTGGAGAGGAGAGGGTGTGTGCTCTCTTCTTGGCTTTTGAGATGTGAGACTGCAGGCCTCATGGAGGGCACAGCCTCCCGCCTCTAGGTAACCAAGCCCATGCCCCAGGCCCAGTAGCTTGGGGATGGGCAGCTGTCTGACAGAGGAGCTCTAATGATCATGGGGCTGCAGCATTCTCCTAGGTGGAATGAGCACAGAGAGCTGATCCATTTGCACAGAAGTGTGCACAGAGCAGAGAAGCAAGGTGACAAGGGGACTCCTGAGGCTCTTCTGGGCTTTGCTTCCAGGCCCTCCCTGTCACTGGACCGCACCTCCACTCCACCCTCCAGTTCCTCAGGCACCTCTCTCCTACCTCAATCTTCACTTGCTGAAATGGTCCAACTTGGTTTCCGTCACTGAAGTCTTGACTAACGTAGAGCAACTTTCCCTTTTTGAATAAGACTAGAAAGACTTGAAAAATAATTCTAGATTTGATGTTTATGAGCATGTGTAAAAGTTTTTTCAAAATAATTTCAAAATTATAGTAAACTTGCAAGAATGAAAACAGTATAAAGAATACTTGTAACACACAGGTTCATTGCTTGTTAATATTATGTTCCATCTGCTTTATAATTTGCACTGCCCACCCCATCTTACCCAATATGCACACACAGTTTTTTCTGAACCATTTGAGGGTAAATTAAATACATCAAGGCCCCTTTACTCCTAAGTATTTAAGGGTGGATTTCCTGAGAATAAGGATATTATCTTACTTATGCACAGAACAGTTATCAGTTTCAATTATTTTAATATTGATCCAATGTTTAATCTATAGCTTCTTTCCAATTCTTCCCATTACTCCAGTAATATCCCTACAGTTCCCACCTTGAGTGCAGGGCTCACCCTAGCATCAGGTTTTGTATTTTGTTGTCATTTCTTTAGCTTGCCTTAAATGGGAAGATTTCCAAAGTCTTTTTTGTCTTTATGATATTGACATTTTTGCCAACGTCATGTCCCTGCCTTTAAAAAATATTTAAAATTCTTTAACTCAAAGCGGATCAATGACATAAATGTAAGAGATAAAACTGTAGACTGTTAAGGAAAAAGCCTCATGACATTGGATGTGTCAATTATTTCTTGGCTACGACACCAAAAGTATATGCAGAAAACAGAGGATAAACTGGACATCAAAATTAAAAGCTTCTGTTCATCAAAGGACACAATCAACAGAATCAGCAGAGTGAAAATGCGACCCAGGAAATGGGAGCAAGATTTGCAAATCACATATCTGTTAGGGGGCTAATACCGAGATTATGTAAGGGACTCTTACAACTCAATACCCAAAAACCCAAAAAACAAACCAAACAAAAAAACCACTCCAGTTAAAAAGTGTAGAAAAACTTGAATAGTCATTTTTCTAAAGAAGGTATACAAATAGCAGTTGACCATGAGATGCTTGACAAGACCATCACTAGGAAAACGCACACCAAAGCCACAACAAGATAGCATCTCACACCCATTAGGATGGCTACTCTCAAAAAAAAAATAGAAAACAGCTACTGTTGGTGAGCACATGGAGAAACCAGACCCATGTGCACTGCTGCCAGGAAGGTAAAATGATGCAGTAGCTGTGGAAAACAGTATGGCAGTTCCTCCAGAAATTAAAAATAGAACTATTGTATGGTTCAGCAATTCCACTTCTGGGTATATACCCAGAAGAACTGAGACCAGGTCTTCAGCAGTATCTGTAAACCATGTTCACAGCAGCATCAGTTACAACAGTCCAAAGGTGGAAGCAACCCAAGTGAACATCGGCAGACAACGGATGAGCCAAGTGTGGTGTATACGTACAAGGAAATACTATTCAATCTTAAAAAGGAAGGAGAATTTGACACATGCTACAACATCGATGAACCTTGAGGACATGCTAAGTAACATCAGCCAGTCACAAAAAGACAAATACCACAGGACTGGACTTATATGAGGTACCTACCTAGGTAGTCAAATCCATAGACAAAGTAGAATGGCGGGTGCCAGGGGCTGAGGGAAGAGGGATGGAGAGTAGAGGTTTAATCAAGACAATATTGAGTGTGTGGAAAAACCGGAACCAGGTGTGGCCCTTAGCGTGTGGAGAAAGCGGAATCAAAGGCGGCCCTGAGCCTGTGGAGAAACCGAAACCAGTCGCGGCCCTGAGCCTCTGGAGAAACCGGAACCAGTCGCGGCCCTGAGAGTGTGAGGAAACTGGAATCAGAGGCAGACCTGAGCGTGTGGAGAAACCGGAACCAATCGCCGCCCTGAGCGTGTGGAGAAACCGGAATCAGGAGCGGCCCTCAGCGTGTGGAGAAACCGGAATCAGGGAGGGCCCTGAGCGTGTGGAGAAAGCGAAATCAAAGGCGGCCCTGAGCCTGTGGAGAAACCGGAACCAATCGCGGACCTGAGCGTGTGGAGAAACAGGAATCAGAGGCAGCCCTGAGCAGCCCTGAGCGTGCGGAGAAACCGGAATCAGAGGCAGCCCTGAGCGTATGGAGAAACCGGAATCAGAGGCGGCCCTGAGCGTGTGGAGAAACCGGAATCAGAGGCGGCCCTGAGCGTGTGGAGAAACCGGAATCAGAGGCGGCCCTGAGCGTGTGGAGAAACCGGAATCAGGGGCGGCCCTGAGCGTGTGGAGAAACCGGAATCAGAG
>NW_012104242.1:299399-317237 GCF_000951045.1 Mandrillus leucophaeus
CCCTGAGCGTGAGGAGAGACCGGGACCCAGGCGCGGCCCTGAGCCTGTGGAGAGACCGGGACCCAGGCGCGGCCCTGAGCCTGTGGAGAGACCGGAATCAGAGGCGGCCCTGAGCGTGTGGAGAAACCGGAATCAAGCGTGGCCCTGAGCCTGTGGAGAAACCGGAATCAGGAGCTGCCCTGAGCGTCTGGAGAAACGAATCAGGAGCGGCCCTTAGCGTGTGGAGAAACCGGAATCAGGAGCGACCCTGAGCGTGTGGAGAAACAAATCAGAGGCGGCCCTGAGCATGTGGAGAAACTGGAACTCACCCTGAGCAGCCAGGCAACTCCTTCTCCATAGAAAGGACTTGAAAAGCATCTTTTTGTTTATTAAATCATAAGACATCTTTTGTTTATTAAACAGAAAAATAAGCTTTTCTGTTTATGTCAACAAAAGAACTATCAGTGTGTAGTCCCTAAACCCAAAGAGCGAGTTTCCAGCAGGAGGGTAGGCTCAGCAGCATCCACTGGCATGGCACTCAGCGTGGAACATTAGGGTGGGGTCATAGGTGGCCTTGCTGGGTGCCACCAGGGAACTGTGGGGACATAGGGCTTTGTCTCTCATGAGCCAGCAGATGAACCCAGACCCTCTGAGGTGTTCAGCTGTCTGGGGAGAGGGCCGTGTGGTGGCCACAGGTGAAAAGGGTCAAAGGAGGATTTTTGTTTTTGGACGGCATTTGTCATGTCATATTTACATTCAGATAGACGACTTCAAAGATAAGGAAACACTGGTGATGTCAGAGGGAGGGGATGCTGGTCAGCCCCAGGACCTTGAGCAGACAGTAGAGGGCTGGGGTCTGGGGAAGGTGGAGGGGGTCAGGAGAAAAGGCAGCTGCAGGGGGTCATAGTGGGTGGGAGCTGCTCATTGCTGCTTAATTGCCTCATTTAGGAGATAAACTGAGGCCCTCAAAGGTTTACAGTTACACTGATATGGCAAAGTGAAAGAATAAATTAGAGAATGGGATGTAAAGACTAAAAATATTAATGAGTTTAAACATGGACACAGTCTCTCTGGGATACGGATGGTAATTCTAAAACAGCAGAGACAAAAATATTTTGGCAATAAGCCTGCCTCTTCCATCTCCTGAAAACATGCCTTAGAGGGTCAGGACCTGGGAGCCCGCCTCTGGGAACTGCGTCCTCACCCACTTGTGGGGTGGCCACGGTGCTCCGTGACTGCTCTCCTTCCACACACACCTGGCCAGGGGATTTTTGGAGTGGGGAGCAAGAGAAGTGGGAGCTGCAAACCAGGCACCAGGAGAACGACAAAGCCTCGCAGGACATTGTGTCCAAATACCACAAGTGACATAGTGTGAATGTGAATTCTTTATTTTTCATTCGGTTTTCCCCACTGGTTCGTCATCTGTTTTCAAGTAGACTGCAAGTTCTATTTAAGGAATCATGAAAGCCCTACTGTCCCTTACCCGATGATCATCTCAAGTTGGGCAAGACGATGGATTAGGAGGCTGTTCATGCCTGAAGACAGCCAGAGCAGAAAGAAAGGAAAAAAATATAAACTAATAAGAACAAGGCATATGCATGAATACATACACACAATCGTATATCCATGTAAAGGTATAACTATATCAGATAATTGTACTGAGACAGCTGGCCAGCATTGTCCCAAGTACCTGACACATACCAAGAATCCTCCTAATGACTCTAGGAGTGGCACTGCTTCTGCCATTTCACAGGCAGAGAAAGTAAAATACAGGAAGGCAACGTGTGCAGGATCACATGGCCAGAAAGTGATAGATCTGAGGCCAGACAATGGGTCCTGAGCCTAATCCAAGCACCTGTTAAATTCATTGCAGCCAGACAAACCACCCTGAGGCTCAGCTCTGGTACCCAAGGGACGGGGGAGTGAGAGTGAGGCTCCTGGGTACACTGCTGGGACAGTCACCTGAGGATCGTGTGACACGCTGAGAAGCCACAGGTAAAAAGTACAGTCATGTCACTCAACAACAGGGAAACATCCTGAAAAACGAGCTGTCCATTGTGTCATCATGCAAACACCAGAGTGGACTTACATACGCAGGGATGGGGTAGCCTCCTACGCTCCTATGCTGTATGGTACGGCCAAGTGCTCCCAGGCTGCACACCTGGACAGCAGGTGACTATACACAATTGCAATACAACAGTATTTGTGTATCTAAACATAGAAAAGGCACAGTAAAACATGCTGTAAAAAGATAAAAAATGGTGCACCCATATAGGGAACTTACCCATAAACAGCTTTTAGAACTGGAAGCTGCTCTGGGTGAGTGGTGAGTGCACACAAAGGGCTACGACATCACCATACGTAGCTGTAGACTTCGTAAACACTGTACTTGTAAGCTAAGACATCACCTCACACATCTGTAGATTCGTAAACACCGTACCCGTGGGCTAAGACAACACCACACACAACTGTAGATTCTTAAAAACTGTACTCGTAAGCTAAGACATTACTACATGTGGCTCTAGACTTCGTAAACACCGTACTTGTGAGCTAAGACAACACCACACGCAGCTGTAGATTTGTAAACACCGTACTTGTAAGCAGACATCACCGCACACAGCTGTAGACTTCGTAAACACTGTACTCGTGAGCTAAGACATCACTGCATGTGGCTGTAGATTCTTAAATACTGTACTCGTAAGCTAAGACATCACCCACATGCGGCTATAGACTTCGTAAAGACTACTTGCGAGCTAAGACATCACCGCACGCGGCTGTAGATTCATAAACACTGCACTTGTGAGCTAAGACATCACCGCACGTGGCTGTAGATTCATAAACACTGTACTCATAAGCTACACTAAATCTGTAAGAAAATTCCTTTGTTAAATTAATCTCCATTTACTGTAACTCTATGTTGTAAATTCCTTAAAGCTTTTTGACTCACTTATAAAAACAGAGTAAAACATATTGTACAGCTATACAAAAATAATTTATCCTTATATCAAGTTTTCTATTAAAAGTTTTTGACTTTTTAAACTTTGTTAAAAACGAATACACAGACACACATTAATCTGGGCCTTCACAGGGTCAGTATCACCAAAATCACTGCCTTCTACCTCCACATCTTGTCCCACTGGAAGGTCTTTAGGGCAGTGACATGCACAGAGCTGTCATCTGTGTGAACAATGCTTTCTGCTGGATTCCTCCTGAAGGACCGGCTGAGGCTGTCTTACAGTTAACTTTTTTATTGTAAGCAGAGAGAATATACTCTAAGATAACGACATTAAAGGTAAGTACATAAAGTGGTTACACAGGTATCTTATCACAATCCAGTATTATGCATGTACTGTGTATGATCCTACATGTTATACGTTTATACAACTGGCAGCACAGGTTTACGCTAGCATAGCCACAAACAGGTAATGTATTGCATTATGATGGCCACAACATCAATAGACTCCATTTTCACAGGAATTTTTCAGCTTCATTACAGTCTTATGGAACCACTACCATTTAGGGAACACTGTCTTGGAGACCACTGTGGTCTGTCATTGACAGAAATGGCACTATGCAGCACATGACTAATTCAGTAAAGGGGCAGGAGCTCCACTGAGAGCCCAGCTCTCAGTCTAAGACCACAGGCCGTGATGAGTGGACTAAAGACCACCTGGAGAACTGTGGCCCCCTCCCAGCGAATCCTTCTCATGTACACATGTATGCACACGAATGCACACACTTCCACATGCATGCACATGTGTGCATACTTTTAACACAACTCCACATACAAAATACAAGGCAATACTAAGACTCAATGTGCATGTACACATGCACACACATGCAACACACACAATACTCAGCCCACACATCAGCACAAACTCATCTGCATGCACACATGCAACATATTTGCACACACAAAAAACACTTGGTACACTACACTCACATGCAAACTCACACTTGAACACACATGCACATGTGAGTGCACTTGCATTCTTGCAAACCCTCATACACTTGTACCACACACAGGCACCCACCCATGCAACACACACGTGCATACTCATACTTGCATGTACTCATGTTTGCACAAATATATGCTGCATATTTGTATGCACACACACATGCAAAGTCATAAATGTGTACACATTTGAAACAGTCACACAATTGCAACATACTTGCAACACACTCATGACACACACATGCACGTCTACACTTGCAGCACACACTACACTTGTGCACATGCATGTGTTGAAACATGCAATACTGCACACACATGCACACTTGTAACACACAACAGCATATATACACAACACACTTGTACAAACTCATACTGTCATGCATATATGCACTTGTACTCACATCACTCACCCACACAACACATAACACAGGCAAGCTTGCATATGCACAAACTCATTCACATGTGCAGACACTATTCACATACTTGCAACACACACATGCATGTATTCACAGCACACTCACATGCACTGAAACACACACACACAAGGACCTGACCGGGTGAAAGGCTCTTGTTAAGCTATTTGTCTTTATCTCTGTCTTCACTCCCTCCATTCTGCTCCTAAGTCTGAAGTTTGTTGATGCACTTTTATTCTGTGCCCCCTGCTCTCAGGGTCTTGATAGTTGGACTAACACTGAGCAGGAATTAATTTAATATCTATGCTTTTCTGGTAATACCCTTTAATTATGACTTCAGGTTACAAGCCCTGAGGAAGCAAAGAAAGTTTTCATCCTAGGACTTTACACCAATGTAATGTTCTTAAGATATAAAAAATTGCTAAAACTATTTCTTTTTCTTTTGAGACAAGGTCTTGCTCCATTGCCCAGGCTGGAGTGCAGCGGTGTGATCATGGCTCACTGTAGCCTCTAACTCTTAGGCTCAAGCAGTCATCCCACCTCGGCTTTTTGAGTAGCTAGGACTATAGGCATATGCCACCACACCTAGCTCATTTTTAAAAAATGTAGAGATGGAGTCTTGCTATGTTGCCCAGGCTGCTCTCAAAACTCTTGGGTTCCAGTGATTCTCCTGCCTTGGCCTCCCAAAGCACTGAGATTACAGGTGTGAGCCTGTTCCCAGCCTTAAAAACCCCATCTTCAAACGCAGACAAAAATATATATATATATCCTATCTAAAGTCTGAAAAACTAAAGTGTTCATGGAAAGACCAAATTGGAAGTCATTGAGAGACTTATGAATTCATTTAAAATGAATTACATTGTAAAAATATTTTTAAAGTGAACAGTCACTTTCAAATAGTATTAACACAATTTCATCATTTCCTTCCTGCACATGTGGGACTGTAATCTGTTCCAGAAGCAGGGAGAGTGTGTCTCCTCACTCTGTGATACAGAAATGCTCTCCATGGTGACCTGTCACAGATGCAGGCAGGTCCCACCCACCATGGCTCCAAGAATAAAAAGGGCATCAGAAACAGAGGCAGAAAACCAAGTAGAAATGGCTAATACACCTGTTTAACCACTGACTTCCACAATGGTCGTCTTCCTCTGTAGGCCGTCTTTCTTGTGTGTGTGCACATTCATATTCTCTCTCAAGGAAATTGCATGTGCATACCAATAAGCTAACCTTCTCCACAGTAATTAGACGATACATGGCCAGGTGCCTTGGGGCTCCCAAGTGAGTGTGCCATTAAAGCAACAGGAACAGTAATTAATCCTGTGACAGACCCTAATGCAGATCAAGTGAGAAAACCACCATCCCATTTTTATAGGAAGAGTAACAAGAAAGAAAAGGGTCAGTGCTTTTAGTGGCTCTCATTTCACTGCCTCCCGACTGCTGGCCTTGGACTGTCGACTTTCTCACCCTCTGTGGTCAGCAGCCCTAGCCCAGTGGAACAGAAGAGGTGAGTCCTCTGTCATCATCCAGCTGCTGGAGCTCACAGTGACAGCATCGGCCCCGTCCAGCTCTTCACAGCATTCCTTTACTTTGTCCTCACAGGTGCCCGGGAAGACTGGTTTTACTACACCTGTTCTGAGCACCTCCCCCCCACTCCCCAAGCTCCTGCTGAAATGTGATCCCCAGGGTTGGAGGTGGGGCCTAATGGGAGGAGCTGGAGTCATGGGGACAGATACCTCATAATAGACGCAGGCCCTCCCTGCGGGGGAGCAGGTTCTTGCTCTACCAGCTCCCAGGAGAGCCGGTGGCTAAAGGCAGTCTGTCCCCTCCTCCTACCATGGATCTCTTCACTTGCGGCTCCTCTTTCCCTCCACCATGAGTGAAGCTCCCTGAAACCTGACCAGAGGCAGATGCAGGCACCACACTTCCTGTACAGCCTGCAGAACCCTGTGCCAAATACACTTCTTTTCTTTATAAATCACCCAGTCTCAGGTGTTCCTTTATAGAAACCGAAACTGACTAAAGCAAGAGGGAAGCAGGTTACAGAGCATAATACCTCGTTCCCAGAGCAGCTGAATTCTTACCTGTGTGACCCAGAGCCCCCTCTGCCAGTGGCTGCAGCATGAGGTGTGTTACATGCTAGTAAAGGTCGAAAGTGATGCTGCAGATTAAAGCTGGATGTATTTTTACTTGGGAATATTTAAGGGAGGTTTAAGGAAGGAGAGGGCTTTGGAGCTGAGCTTGGAGGACCGGAGGAAAGGCCCCTGGGGCCAGACTCCTTGGAGGTGGGCTGGGGGTTGCGGACTGTGAGTAGGTGGTGGGGGCATCAGAGAGCAAGGCTGGGACGCCACTGAGGTTCTCTGCACTGAGGGTAAGGGAGAAGGGACCCAGCCAGACGGAGGGGGCCACAGACAGACCCAGTCAGAAAGGTCAGAGAGAGAACATCACGGAGAAAAAACCTGAAAGGAATGAGAAGAGCGAGAGCAGCCCCAGAAGCCGGGAGGGAAGGGCAGCGTCTCCCACCCGAGGGCATGCGAGGAAGAGTGGCACATGGTCCATCTAGAGAGCAGCAGGGAGGGTTCAGGGGTGCCTGGGCAGGGCCCAGTGAAAGGAAGTTGCTCTGCAATGTAGAGCCAGACTTTGCTCTTCTTCTTTGTATGTAAAATGCTGAGGATGGGGGTCAGGTCTGAGTCTTGTGAAGATGTCTGGCATCCAAGGAGCTCCGCTTGGCACTGCTCAAAGGCGAAAGCCTAGGCCAGCGAGCAGCAAGAGTGAGCGGCGCGGGCGCCAACCAGACCACGCAGTGGTGTGTGGGAAAGTGACCTGCACTGCAAGCTCCTGTTCCCTGCGTGCTCTCACTTCCATTTCAGATGCTTTCCAAAGCACCTAGCAGCCTAGTCAGGGAAAAGGTTACTCTCTGAGGGCCAGGCCACAGATAGAACTGCATACATGTGTTATTTGATGAGATATTGCTCACTTCTCCAGGAAGTCATACAATTATGAGATATTTTCCAAAGAATTCTTACAGGGAGTTAAGTAGACATGCTTTAAAGCCCAGAAGTGATTATTTAGAAAATCGTATGCCCAGAAACAAGTTATCTAATCTAAAACTACATTTCTGATTTTTCTAAGTGTTCCAGACTGAACTTTGTCCCTGGCAGCTGGTGGCCTTGGGGGCAGGCGTTGCCTCTGGCCCTCAGCCTGCAGGGCCTCCCGAGGGCTCCTAGGTGGCCACCACTCTTCTGTGATTTCATAACTGTGCAGCCAGTGGTTCTGTCGACCGGAGGGCCTGATGGAAGAGCCACAGGGCCAGGCATGCATCTACAAGTGTGAACCGTCAGGGCGGTCGTGGCTCCTGGCCCTGGCACGTGAGCTCTCAGCCACTGGCTGTCCCATGCAGGCTGTTGGGACATCCCTGGCATCCCCCCACCAGATGCCAGCTGAGCCACTGACCAACTTGTGCTGATCGAAAATGCCTCCAGACACACCAGACACCCGAGGCACAGGCACACACAGCAACATGTCACGGAGCGGCTGCTGACGGCGGTAAGGGAAGACACCACGTCCCACACACTTCACCTAAGCAACAATGAACGGGCACCTCCACAGTCGCCAAGCGGAAAATGATCTGTTTCAACGGGTGAAGTCGGCAGTAAAAATGACGCCTTCTTTCCTTCCTCTTTGGCATCTTAGTGGGTCCTCCTTGGTGGGCAGAGATTCCTCTGAAGGGCTTCTCACCCTGCTCAACCCCATCCCTGCCTTCTGGAGTCCTCACACACTCACCAAGAACTCCACTTTTCTTCTCAGGGGGCGCTTAGGAGGCCACATAGAGAAGGTAACCTGAACCCTAACCCCTAATTTAAGCACCTTCACAAAACATCATGTAAATAAATGTGGGCAGGATGCTGACATTCTACGAGGGGGGCAAAATGGTGCCTAAAATAGGAAGGAAAAGAACCAAGTGCCCGCCTTCTGGTGAAACGGTCAGATAAAGCGGCTCTGGCCACACTCCTGCTATCACACCGGCCACTGCCATCCTGCAACAGAGTTTCTTTCTTTTTCTTTTCTTTTTTTTTTTTTTGAGACAGAGTCTTGCTCTGTCTCCCAGGCTGGAATGCAGAAGTGTAATCTCAGCTCACTGTAACCTCTGCCTCCCGGTTTTAAGCAATTCTCCTGACTCAGCCTTCCAAGTAGCTGGGAGTACAAGTGCCTGCCACCAAACCTGGGTAATTTTTAGTGGAGACGGGGTTTTGCCACGTTGCCCAGGCTGGCCTCGAACTCCTGACCTCAGGTGATCCGCCTACCTCAGCCTCCCAAAGTCCTGGGATTACAGGCATGAGCCACCGTGCCTGGCCAGAGTCTTCAGTTGCAAAGTTCAAGCCAATGCCTAACTCCACCACTTCACTCATGAGATAGTCACACTCTGAGCAGATAAACATCACGCGCACCCCTTCTTCTAGATGGACACCTGCATGCAAGGCCACAGAACAAAACATAAAAAGGAAAAGAAAAAAACCCAGAAGCGTACAGTACCTGTCATGTCTCAGGGCTCTCATGTCCACATAGACAGTGGTTGGGTCAGGTCCTGAGGTTCCCTGCAAGCAACAACACAGAGTGGTTAACTCAAGTTTACATGGAAGGAGACTGGGGTCTGTGCTTCTACTAGCTAGGAAACATTTCTTTGGTAAAATGTTAAAGTGAAAAATAAAACTAAAAGCACTTAGACCAGCAATCTCTGCAAGGCACCTGCTAACTTTCAGTTTGATAACCTAAATTCCAGAAGGCATATCTTATTAGGATAATACTGGATTCACACAGCTTGACCGCCAATATATAAAAATAGGAAAGAAAGGAGACAAGCCACGCACTGTGCCAAAAAAAGGGAAGGCTGAAACTGCCAAGACGGCGGCTGCAAAAGCAGGTTGGAAGGATATGAAGCATCTGTGCAGAGAAATTTTTACTACATGCATCCACCTTTAACAACAAAAGGTGTACTTTGAGGGCCCAGGACAGTGAAGCAGATGCATGATGTGGATGGACAGGCCAGGGAGGAAGAGGTGAGGGGAGCATCTTGCTCCTCCGGGCTCTGCTTGTGCTCTGGCTCTCTGGCCTGAGGAGGGCATTTTCGGCTGAGACATAGGTCAGAGAAGGGGTATTTTATCCTGGTAAGCTGGGCAGGACTTGGTGGTCTGAGCCACTGGGCTGTTGATTTTACACAGGAGTCCAGAAATCTTTTCTTGGCACCGTAAATTGCTTGAAAAATTATACCATGCTGGCTTCTGACCAGTGGCCTCTGTCCACAGAACAGCAGTATCATGAAGGCCGTGTTACAAACCAAAACTGTACAACCATTTTTGGGGAAGGCAATACAATACCTTGGTTGGAAAAAGACAACCTACAATAAATTTGCCAAAAAATAAGGGAGCCCTTCAGAATTCATTTGAAGAATTACACTAAAATTCTTCAGGAGAGAATTCCAAATTTTGTACTAAAGGCACACAATTTTCTTATATTGCTTATATATAAGAAAAAAAAAAGACAATGTCATTAAAACATACCATAGTACTCAATAACCCTGGGCCCTGGTATCTCACCACCGAGATAGGGAAAAAGAACAGCACATGCCAGTCAGCCTCCCGGCGGACGCTCCCAGTGACAGCTCTACCCCTGCTGCTCAGCAAAGCCACGCCACAGACCAGTGCCGAGCGGAGAACCGGCCACAGTGAGTAACGCGAAATACAGCCATGGAGGGTCAATTAAAAATAAGTAAATGGAAAACAGGTGGAGAATTAAGTAAAACAGAGATGAACCAAACTGGCAAAGGAACCACTGACCGCGCACCCCGGGAAGACAGCGTCGGCTACGCGTGAGGCCTGAACGTGACACTGCCCGGCAGGCAGCACCCACGATCACAGGGTCCGCAGACCCCCGGCCAATCTCTGCACTCAACTGCTAGTCTGTCCCATGGCTGGATGCGGGCAAGGCAGCGGGGCTGGGCAGGGAGGCATGGGTGTGACGGACAGGAAAGTCCCCTACCTGCTCGGCCAGGGTCCACAGCCTGTGAGGCTACAGCAGCAGAAGGGTGAGGATGAGAAGAGAGGAGAGAATACCAGACAACAGCAACCAACACACACAACACACAGACACACATGACCCGACAGTGAAAAATGGGATGGAGAAGAGGGAGGGGTGGGGAGGAGAATGCGAAAAGCAGGAAACAAAATGAAAAGAAGATCAAAAACAACATCAAATATGGAAATCATTAAAATTAACCACTGTACAAGACTAAAAGAAATGTTTTAAAGATGTCAACATATCCACAGAGCAACAGAAGAGGGCGAAGCAGGTGACTAACCACGGCGCAGAGACCTGAGTCACTTCGAAACACAGAAGGTAAATGGTGGCACTGCACCGTCTCACTCACAGCACTCTCTGAGGGACGTGGGAGTGCAAGTTTCATTCGCTAAATCGGCTGAGGTAGTTCCGAGGTTCTGATTCCAGTAACAATGGAGAGCCTGTAAGCTTTTACACCTGAAATTAGGGCACTAGCCCTCTCCACCTAAACGATGAGGCGAAAGGAGAGGCCAACGCGCATCTGAAGCCTGAAAGAATCCAGCGCTGGGCTCTCACATGGTCTACTCAGCAGCCTCAGGAGCAGTTTTCACCCCAGCAAATGTGCTCTGTTGCTGTTCCCCAAACAGAGACACCAATTTCTGTTTTCTCCTCCTCATCATCCATGGCTGTGGTCCCTGCCTGCTACCCGTATTAAATCATCTACCCCAGCTGCTGGACAATTCCAGAAAGCAACTTGGGCAAGCTCTTTGGATGCAAGGTATTTTTCCCTATGTGACTTAGCTGTCTTTCCCAAACATTCCCCAGAAGTACAAAGAGTAGAAGATTTTTCACAGGTGCCTGGACTGATGCACACCTGTCCTTTGTGTGTACGGCCCAGCACCCACCCACACCCCCATGACGACAGGAGGCAGACACTAGAGACAGCAGCCGCAGCCGTAGCCGCAGCCGCAGCCGTAGCCGCAGCGGTGGAAAGGGAGTTAAGTGTTTTTCTTCTGGCTGAAATTTGGTCACAAAGCCAGATGGAAAAACTGCCACCACTCACAACAGAGCCAAGTCTATGAAAATAAGCAACGGTTCAAGATTTTAAAAGGAAATTATGATTCCACTCTTCTCTGTTACTTCACTAGGGTAATTATGGCTACTGCTGTCTCTCAGCATCCTTATGTTTAAAAAAGAGAGGAAGGGCATGAAGAAAGCAAATAGCCAATAAAGGTGTGTACGCTACACATAGTGGGCTTTTACTGAATATATTCAAGCTGAAGCAATGATTTAAATAATTTCCTTCCTTCATGATTCCTTGAAACCTAAATATTAACTGGAACAAAAATAAGTCAGCATTCTCTCTAAATTATCCAAGTTCAGAAATTGTTACAATGGCTCAAGGTGGTATCTCAGGAAAAAATGTGCATGGCTAGTACCTCCTTTCCTATCTTGTACCACGTGGAGGAGGCAACACTGCGCCTGAAGCCAAATAGGCCTGAGCATTAATAGAGAAGAATACGTGAAGGAGATAAAGAGGTAAGACACAGCTGCTTCCAAATTATAAAAACCCCTGAGGTAAAAAGTCTGAAATTTCAAGATACATACTGAGAGAGTATTTATCATATTGCCAAGGAACGCTAGCCAGTGTTTCCTTAAATACAGAGATCCCTAATGCTCCTCAGTGTTTAAGGATCAAATACTTGCAAAAAGGACCCACAGAAAAACAGCATTATCCATTCCAACTAAAGCTCAATCAGAAACAAAGATAAAGCATTTTTGAAATTGCAAGTTACATTAACGAGAAAAAAGGATTCACATTAAAATCCAGTTATATAATAAAAATGTTAAGCAGTCAGCCTTCCATATCCGTGAATTTTGCATCTTTAGATTTAACCAATCTTGAATCACGAATATTTGAAAAAATTGCACCTGTACTGAACAGGCACAGACTTTTTCTTGTCATAATTCACTGAACGATATAGTACAACTGTTTACACAGCATTTACATCATATTCAGCATCACAAGTCATTAGAGATGATTTAAAGTACACAGAGGATGTACATGGGTTCTAGGCAAATGCTGAGCCATTTTCCAGCAGGGACCTGAGTGTCTGCGGACTTAGGTATCAATAGGGAGTCTGGAAACCTGTCCCCCACTTAGGGACAAATGTATATACCAAACAGTAAGTTTCTCACTGACATAAAAGTATTATATCAATTAGGTATTAAGTGCTTATTGCACAAATGAGTCATATTTAAATCTCAGGTGAAGATACACAGACTCACATCCCAAATATCAGCACAGAAAACACAAAACAGGACTAATTTTAGCATTTAGGCTGACTGGTGATTTTACTATTTAGCAATTCACACACCATAATATTAGCACAACCTAGTACTTGCACATAGGGCTACAGTAAGTAGAAATGTGTGAAAGAATGAACAAACTCCAAAGACCTGATACTGGGCTTATGTACTACGCTGGGTAAAAAAGTTTAGGTTGTATGTCTCCAGGCAAATGACACTCTTCAAATTGAAAGGGAAAATGACACAAAAATTTGACTACCTCTTTGTACTCCTATTTCCAAAAGAATTTCTTTATTTGCATTAAAATGTGGGGGCTGTGGAAATGTCACCGGCTTAGAGAAGCCTTCATGATGTACTCCAAGTGATCGTTTCAAAACGATTAGCTAAATATGACAGGTCCCTGCCCTAAGCCCTCTAACAATTTCCCACTGATCTTGGGAAAACGACCGGCGCTTGGTGCAGCCTTCTGTCGTCCTCCCTCTCTGGCCACCCTGGCCTCTTCCCATCTTTCCTGACCCCTCCAAAGTTGCAGGGGCTTCAGCTCAGCTTCCCTGGCCAGAGTGTTCTTCCCTCTGCACTCTCGTCACCGCTAACTCATCTTTCTTAACTCGGCACCAGCCAGCATTCCCTTAAAGAAGCCTGACAGGGAGGTTGGCCTCCCTGTGCTGCACCGGATCACCCAGCAGCTGGACGCCATCCTTCACAGGGTCTGTGGCCAATGTCCGCCTCTCCTGGGCACGGGAAGGCACCAGGACAAGGCTGGGTCTGTGCTCATCTGCTACCCCCTGCTGTGAAATACCTTAGATTAGGTAACAGGCTGTTCACAGCTCTGGAGTCTAGCAAATCCCAGATCGAGGCACCTGCAGAGTGGATGAAGATGCTCCTTTAGGGCGGAAGTCTCATTCATGAGGGCTCCATCCTCACAATCTAATCACCTTCTAAAGGCCTCATGTCTTATATTACTGCGTTAGGGATTATAGTTCGACATAGATGGTTTGGAGGGGGACACAGACATTCCAACCTCAGCAATCACGTCATCCACAGTTCATTTACTTTTCACGTCCTTATCGGTGCGATTGCTGTTGGTTCTTTACTCGTCCGTTTTGTTCTTTGTTCCTCCCTTCCTGCCTCCTTTTCTCACGAATAGAAAGAATATTTCTGGTATTTCATTTCACCCTCTGTGTGTTTTTTGCATGATTTATTGCTTTCTATCTTCACATAGTGTTATGCATTATGAAAATGAAGATTCTTGCAACGGTGCATTTCCAGGGCCCGACTTCCTGTTGTCTCATCTGTTATTCCTACACACATTATGAACACCTCAGCAGTTCATATTTTTAAACGGTTAATACTTTTAAAACAAACTAAAAAATATTTACATGTCTACATATTGATAGATTCTAAAACATTTTCTTGTATTTACTCTTTTCAGTGTTCTTCATTTCTTCTTAAAAATTTGGGCTTCATTTTGCTATCATTTGTTTTCATGCTAAGACATTCTTACGATTTCTTGTGATGCGTATTTGCTGGTGGATTCTCTAGGTTGGCTAAGTATCTGCTTTTCTCTTCCATTCTGAAGGATCTCCTGCTTCCAGCATTTCTGATGAGAACTCAGTGTTGTTTTTATTACTTGCCCCTACTTAGCTTTATTTCTGCAGGGGCTTTAAGATCAACTCTGCCATCGACTTTCAGTGTTTGGACAACAATGTGTCTGGGTGTGGTTCTTCTCATTTACTGTGCCTGAAGTTCACTGAGCTTCCTGAATCTTTGTGTTGATTCTTCCCTTCGCTCCTGGCCATAGTTCTTCAAATTGTTCTCTTGCCCCATTTTCTCTCACCCACTCCTGCTGGGGCTCCGATCACTACAGGTATGTTAGACCCACGGGCCTCAGACACTCTGTTCCACTGTATTTTCATGCCTTTTCTCCTTGTTTTATGCTTAGGTCATTTCTACTGGTCAGACTTCAAGTTCATTCAATGAGTCTTTCCTCTGCTGTATCTAGTCTCCTATTAAACCATGGGAATTTTATTTCCAATACTAATTTTTCATTTCCAGCATTTCCATTTTGTTTTTTTCATAGTTTTTATCCTTCTGCAATACCCCTCACCTCTTCATAGATGTTGTAGACCTTTTCAACAAATTCCTGGCCTCACCTATCACAGCTATTCCAAAGTCTCTGATAATTCCAGCATGTCTCTTCTACTGACTGTTTTAGGGGCCGTCTCCTCTCATGAACATGAGTCCAATTCTCTTGCTTCTTTGCAGGTCTTTTAAATTTTGATTATATAACACAATGTTTTATGAACAACGAAGACTGTATTTAAAAGAACAGTAAATATTAAATAACATTTATCCCCAGAAAAGAATTTACAAGTCTATGGGCAGGACCCGGATGCTGGGCCCGACACTGACCCTGGAAGTCTTCTACGCTTCACTGCGAGGACCTGCTTTCCAAACGGCGGGAGACTCCGCCCACCGTTTCGCTGTTGGCTCTTCAGGTAACTGGGTGATTCTCTCTTCAGTCTCACCCCCAGCTTCTTCTATTCCACTGCCACACCCCCAGCCTTTGGAAGGCAAATATATTACACATGGTGAAGGGCAAGGGCGCTGCACAGGGATGTGCTATGCCCTCATCCCACCTCCGTTGTTGAAGCGTGAGTGGAGTTCCCACAGTGATCTAGGCCACCCTGGAGAGGTAGCCAGCAGCTCTGCTGGGTGATCCGGGCCGCCCTGGAGGGGTAGCCAGGGCTCTGTTGCTCACTTCCCAGCCCTCAGGAGCCCCTGCCTTTTGCACACTAAAGGTCCAGAGTGCCTCAGAGAAAATGGATCCACTTTTAGGGCTCCCCTGGGATTCTCATCTACCTTGCTAACCAGATACTGTCATTTATGTTTTTTAAAAAGTTCAGAAACCTTTTGCTTTATCATTTTTTATGGTAAATTCTTTCTCCTGGTTCCTCTGCCATAGGAAAAGCCACATACAGGTCTCTTTTCTCCTCGGAAGAAATTTAATTCATTTACATTTGAGTCTTCAACTCTCTGATGGATCTTAAAAACGATGAATCTGTGTATTAACCAGATTGTTCCGATGGCTATGGTCGGAACAAGAGTCTCTTGTGGCTTCTACATCTCAATAAAAAATGGAATTCAGAAACCTTCGAAAAATTTGTTCCGATGGCTATGGTCGGAACAAGAGTCTCTTGTGGCTTCTACATCTCAATAAAAAATGGAATTCAGAAACCTTCGAAAAATTTGTTCCGATGGCTATGGTCGGAACAAGAGTCTCTTGTGGCTTCTACATCTCAATAAAAAATGGAATTCAGAAACCTTCGAAAAATTTGCAAAAATCACATTGAGCTTGTTTCTATGTTTGGCATCCAATGGATGGATCTGGATGTTGTCATCAGGCGTTGATGCAGGTGACAGACTGTCAGGAAACGGGGGGCTCTGGAATGGATTACTGGTGGGGTGGGGGCCACAGACAGTGTGAACCCAGCTCAGGCCACCCACCAGCAAACTGGTCATCAGGAGCACCACACACTGGCTTTCATAAAGCTTGACTGAAGCACGGCGATGCCTGCTCATTTACATATTGCCTATTTCTGCTTTGAGTGGCACAGCAGAGCTGAGCAGCTGTGCAGGAAGCACCATGAGGCTGGCAGCCTGGACGCCGTGCTCTGACACTTGAGAGAGAGGGCCTGGGAAGGCTTTAGCTTAGGGGCTGCCGAGTCACAGAGCAGACGAAAGCACCCAGACGGACGCAGCACGACTGTTTTGTTGTACTGACTGAATGATGAACTCAGATTCTTGTTTTTTGGTTCAAGACACAGACTAAAAGCCAGGAATGTTCTGTGACTGTGACAGAGAATCCCTTGCTGAAAGCCAGGCGAACACTTGAGGCTGTGGAGTTAACCCCTCGGACCCTCTTCACGATCTCCTGGGTCCCTAAGACTCTTCTGGTGCTGATTCCAACATTCCTGGAGACAGATGGAAAGACTCACTTAGCAACTTGCAGATCCCACATGATTATCTGTTCAGTGCAGTGTCCACCAGCGCCTAGGGCACGTGAGACATCCAAAAACACTGGTAGAAGAATTCGAATGTTCCTCCTCTTTTCTCTCTCTTCATCCCTCAATTGTAAATTTTACAATTCCATCTGTAGGTCACAGAAGGCCAGTGATGGAACTGGAGGAAGAGGAGGCATCACCTAGAAAGCCGTGGGTTTGACGCTGGTCATGGTAATTCCAGAGGCTTTGGCTTGTTTCCCCTTTGCATGAAGGGCGAGTGCCAGAGTAGATGTAAAAGCAGCAGCTGCATCACGGTGGTTTCCTAGGGCTGTGGAGAGCATGAGGGCAGGATGAGAATGCAGCGATGCTGGGCAGCGAAAGGGAGGGGCGGGAGCAGCCGCCAGCTGTCACAGTTTAGTCACCATACATCTCTACCTTCCTCCTGTATCAGGAGAACTCCACTTTTTGAGTCCTGTTTGGATACAGAGCCCTTGTGGCTCTACAGGAAGTAAAAATACCAGAAGACCCCTTCCCAGCCTTCCTGGAAGCTAGGGTGTGGGGAGATGACTAACCAGTTGCATCCATTTACAGGACAAAGCAATTGGGCTCTTGCTGTCGGCAGTGAAGGTGTCCTGACATGATCCAGGTTTGGGGAATGCCATGCTGGTGGGGAAGTCTCGTGTTCACGAACAAGGTCAGCAGTGCAGACTTCATGTTCTCCTCACAAGAACATGCTACTGCACAAGCGGCTCCTAGACGCAGGGTCCCAACGCTGGTCCTACTCCCTTGGTGGTTCTGAGAGCCACCTATTGGTGCCTCAAATTGCCAGAGGAGGTTTCCATTGCTTACAGGTCAGAAAGCTGACTGATGTGCAGGGTACCTGGAAGACGGTTTCCATGATCCCCAGCACTGGCTGGGACGCCGTGTAGCAGGAGAGGGCGTGAAGTTCCTGCTGACGGTGGCTCATTCCCTGAGGCTTTCAAAATCCCCAACAGCACCTTATTTATTTCCTTCACCTAAAAGCAGTGTAGGGGGACAAGGAAACTGAGAGCTCAAGTTAATGCAAGTCTTGTTATAACTTTATTTTGAGAATTACTTAAGATTTACATCATCTCCTGAGCCTTCC
>NW_012104242.1:318874-340186 GCF_000951045.1 Mandrillus leucophaeus
TGCAGTGAGCTGAGATCATGCCATTGCCCTCCAGCCTGGGTGACAAGAGCAAGATTCCATCTCCCAAAACAAACAAAAAACCCCAGAATCAAATATTAGTGCTTTCACAAAATGTATACAACATCAAGAAGTGACTGTGATGATGTGAGATGGCACTGGACACTCAGGGAGGGAGATTCTTTTGTAAAACTGTGCTCTTGGTTGATTGTGGTGGCTCACGCCTGTAATCCCAGTGCTTTGGGAGGCTGAGGTGGGAGGGTCACTTGAGGCCAGGAGTTCAAGATCAGCCTAGGCAACACGGTGAGACCCTGTCTCTACAAACAATAACTACAACAACAAAGAAAAAACTGTGTTCTGTAACACAGCTACTCACAGAGCAGAAGAGACATGCATATGTTGATAAATAACTATAAAGCAGGTGGAAAGTGCAAAGGAGGAAGAACGAAGTACGCTGGCAATTCAGAGGAAAGAGAGCATTGCAGCTGACAGAGGTCGAGAAGGCCCCATGGAGGGGACCCAGGCGGAGAAGCAGGACAAGGGCAGAGGAGAGTCCATCCAGGCCGAGCACAGTGTCCGGGTTATGAAGCAGAAGGAGGAAAGACTGCATGAGAAAGTGGCTTAGGAAAAACTGCATGAAGGGGAGGCAGATGCTTGGGGCTGGATGGTGGGAGGACCAGAGCACCACTGATGGAGCCGATTTTTGCAAAGTAAAAACAAATGCCCAGTGTGTCTCTGTACACCTGTAACGTTTCGTGTATCAGGTATGTTTTAAAAAGTGCCTGTCCGGGTGCCAAGTCAGCACTGGTAAAACTGCACGCGGCTTCCCCCTTGAGGATGCAGCACTGCTCAGTAGCACCGGAAAGGCCTTTAAATCCTGCAGTAATAATACTCATGAACTGCGCAGCTCAGCCTTCCCTGAAGACCAGGACCCCCTCTGACAGTGATGACCCTGACACCTCCTAAGCCCTGTTGCACATGGGTGAGGCTCCCTCTCTCTTTTGGACAATGTTCCTTGCTGAGTTTGCTCCCTATCTCCTGGAGACAAAACTCTTTCCTCGCTCCATCAGGCTTCCTCCACCAGAGCACACAGTCAGGGAAGGCCTGTGGGGGCTCCAGCGAAGCCAGGAGAAACCAGCGCTGCTAGAATGCAGTCAGTCAGGGGCGCCGGGGCTCCAGTCGGGAAACCAGCGCTGTTAGAATGCAGTCAGTCTGAGAGCAGACACCCCCCAGCTTCCATACTCATTCACAATGCTGTTGCTTCAAACTGAAAACTACATTTTTCAGTATCTTTAAATATTTAGGTACAAGGTTTGGAATTTTGGGAGTATCTTAATTTTTTGTTTTTTATTTTTGACATCAAATGATTAATTGTGATCATCTCAGGGTAGATGGGTTTATGAGTGTTATTTATAAGCTAAAGTATATTTTCTGATTTTGTTTTCTAAAATATTCTTGTATAAAGAAAAATAAATTCAAAGTACACAAAATTCAGAAACATTTCAGGCTTTCTTTACTACCACTCGTAAGCACTCAGTGTACATTTACTGTATCAGGCATGTCCTGTGTGCTGGGCTCTGTGGAGAGCCAGGCAGCGAGAGGTGGCTTCTGCCTCTGGATCCTGGGATTCTCCCACTCTGCTTGTTTGCTATCACCAACATGTAAAATTTTGCAAAAATTCCAGAAAACGAGTGTTTCCAAAGACCAGCTCTGCCTGAAGCCTTTTCACTTACGGTTGCCTTCACTGGACTTTTGCATGGCTCCGCCCTTCCAGTTCCTGACCGCCCTCCCCCAGAATGCCTCCCCATGTCCATGGCACTCTAGCCTCTCACTGCTCACTTACTAAGAATGAGTCGCTTCCTGAAAAAATTACCTACATGCCTACTGTCCATCTCACTATGAGAAATGTTTGATGATGGCACAAACTTTGTCTTAAGTTTCTTTGTAGTAAAATTTGACCTAGGCTGACATGAGCCCCTTTAAGTCTGGGTCTCCTACCCTTCCCTGCTGCAGGAACACTGGCACATGTGATACTGAACTGTGGCATCATGCATGGCATCTGTGCCACGTCACCTCTCACAAAGCCAGAAACCTAATTCTGAAGCGCACCTGCCCTCAAAGCTTCAGGCAAGGGGAGGTGAGCCTGCATTGCTTTGTACATAAATTTAATTTCTCTCTGCTAGTAGACACTTGAATACCTCCAACTATTTTCCAATACTATTCAGATAAGGACATGCTGACCGAAAGGAGTTACGAATAGGTCAAGCAGAAAACTGAACATGGACTAAAATGCTTAAAGATGCTGCCAAGATTGCAAAATAGTGCCATGACCCATGATTAGCAATATTGAATTTTGACTCAGCGGTCATACTGATGAACTTGTCTTCTGTACAAGAACATATTGCTATTTCCCATTAAGAATACAGAACTGGGCTCAGCACTCTCACAGGGCACATTCATTCAACATCCAGCACGTGTCCAGCCCCACCCTGGTGCTGAGGTAAGGCCGGTGGCACACTTCAGAGCCTCGTGGAAACACCAGCAAGCCAATTGTTCTTCAGGCCGTCACTTTCCTGCAATTTTTTTCTTTCACCTCCATGTTTTCATTCGTTTTTAGTGTATTTTATCTTCTCCCACTGAGCGTACTCCTTCCCTGTAAACCATCTTAAAACATTTTGGGGCCAGGCGCAGTGGCTCACGCCTGTAATCCCAGCACTTTGGGAGGCCGAGGCGGGCGGATCATGATGTCAGGAGATCGAGACCATCCTGGCTAACATGGCAAAACCCCATCTCTACTAAAAATACAAAAAATTAGCCAGTCCTGGTGGCGGACGCCTGTAGTCCCAGCCGCTGGGGAAGCTGAGGCAGGGGAATGGCGTGAACCCGGGAGGTGGAGCTTGCAGCAAGCCGAGATCACACCACTGCACTCCAGCCTGGGCTACAGAGCGAGACTCCATCTCAAAACAAAAAAACAAAACAAAAACAAAACAAAACAAAAACCATTTTGGATCCAGGTGGATAGAAATAAATAATAAATGAAAAAGTAAAGAAGAAAATAAATGTACGTACTCTACAAGAGGCCAATTTTGCAACACAGGTTGAACTCTGTCACCTGTTGGAGGGCGCAGTGCTAAGGGTTACTCTCTGCTCTTCTCCCTTCAGCCCCACCCCGACATTTTAAGAGACAAAGCCAGAAGCAGCAGCCTTGCCGTGGCCAGTGCCCGTCTCTCACAAATCACTGATTTGCTCTTGCCCGGGGGTCCCTGTCACTGGTGGGCAGAGACAAGTGGGACATCACACTATTGCTGAACTGATTTAAGAAGCCGACTTCTGCATTTCCTGTTTCTCCTAATGGGATCGATGGTGATAAACATTTATGAGGAACAGAAAAAGGTGAATAGGGAGAGAAAACTTCAATATTTTAAGAACTAGGTTGGTGAGATAAATCTAATTCTTCAGATGACCTCTTAGAAAAGGGTATTAATTTTAATCATAGGACAAGGTTTACCTGACTCTTGAGATAAATTTGGTAATTTATAATTTCTTAAAAATGAAGCTACTGTAATAATTAAAAGAGAAGGAAGACAGAAGCAAGGAACATCCCATGTATGAAAAATTTTTTAAAAAGGCCAGGTACGGTGACTCGTGTCCATAATCCCAGCACTTTGGGAGGCCAAGCCAGACAGATCATTAAGTTGATGAGATCAAGACCAGCCTGGGCAACATGGTGAAACCCTGTCTCTACAAAAAATACAAAAATTAGCCAGGTGTGGTGGTGGGCACCTGCGGTCCCAGCTACTCGGGAGGCTGAGGTGGGAGGGTTGCTTGAGCCTGCCTGGGAGCGGGGGCGGGGGGGTGGAGGCTGCAGTGAGCCGCGATTATGCGTGATTATGCCACCGCACTCCGGCCTGGGTGACAGAGTGATACCCTGTCTCAAAAAAGAAAAAGAAAAAAGAAAATCAAGAAAACCTTTCTGCAGCTACTTTTTCTGAAATGATCCTGGGCAGAGAGGAGGTTCCCTCCTCTGACCTAGTGGCTAACTCCAAGCACCTAGACAGGCATGAAAAGCGCAGACGGAGCCTTCAGAGGTTCACCCAGCAGCAACCTTAAGCAGTCACTCTGGGACCACAAGTGGGACAGCAGGTGGGCAGAGAGGGAGGTGGAGGTGACGCCCGCCAACCATGTGCCTCACCAGCACCTGCGGAGAGGGAGCCCTTACTCTTCCAGGAACCAGACCTGCAGCTCTGCCTGGGGCTCCTCAGCCACTGTCAATGCAAGGCTGTCGTGCCAGAGCCCCTTCACGTACGCCCGCTTCGCACAAGTGCAGCTTTGCTGTTTCTACACGGCCACTGCAGCAGCAAATCCCAGAACCTGCTCAATGTAATTAAGTTCTTCCTACAGAGATCGTCTGCACACATGAGACCAAGTACTTCGAGGGACTGGTTTCTTGATCTGTCTAGTATCTAATCTTTAAAAAGTCCGACAGCAGAGGTCTGGACAAACTGCTCCTCCTGTCACAAAAGTTACAATGTTCCAGGACACAGTAAGTGCTATGAATGCTTGTTATGAATATGGATACGAACGCAGACTGTAGTGTAAAAACACAGATATCTGCACCGACCGCATGCGTGTGACTGAGAGATCTCTTCTGAAGGTAGCTGAGCATCAGCCCAGGGAGGGAGACGCCTGGAGCCAGTCGGCCGCGCCCACCCCGGGAGCTTCCAGCTCGGCACCGTGATGTCGGCGAATCTCACCTGCAAGCAAATCGCCAGGTTCACCCTGCAACCGAACGAGGTGCTGACGGCCCGCGGGTGAAGGCCCAGGTCCTTAAACAGCTTTGAGAACGACTGTGTGAGTGCGATCCGCGGCCGCTCTTCCGCCACGACCACGCAGGTCCTCACTCGGGACAAGTCCAGCCCTCGCGCCTGGAGATAACGACAGAGAAACCAAGTCAGCCCCCACGGGCCGGCCGAGCTTGGAGTGAGCCGGAGACGCCTTCCCTCGGATCCCCACATAAACACTGGAAAACTCAACACGGCGATGCCTTTCCAGGGCCGCCTGTGTCCACTTCGTTAATGTAACAAACCCACGGTGGTGAAAAAGCACTCACACAGCTATTCAACTGATGAAGAACAAACAGCCGCCTGGAGCCACAGCAAGAACTGTGATGAGGAGACAGGCTGAGGAAAAGCAACTTCCTGGATGAGACGATTAAAGGCAGTTCGGGAAAGGAGAGGCACTTGATATATTCTTCTGGGCATGGATGTACCAGAACACACACTGGAGAGGAATGGGGAAAATCTACATATTTTAAAGAGATGGGGTCTTGCTATGCTGCCCAGGGGAGCTGAACTCCTGGGCTCAAGTGACCATCCCACCTTGTGGTCTCCCAAGTAGCTGGGACTACAGGCATGTACCACCACACCCAGCCTGAAAACCTGCATTTTAATATGTAGGAACATAAACCTAAATTTTTAGACTTCATAGACAGTGCTCCATTTATGCCCCATTACACCAAGAATTTATTCTCACTCTCAGCGTGTCTGTTTCTACAGTAAGCATAAGATTAAGAACATCTCAGTTTCCACACCAAATTCAGTCAGCTGAGCACAACAGCAAAAGTCATACCAGGATTTCAAGGAGTTAAGCACAGCTCACTCTGTGGCACTGCCCGGGCCAAGAGGGAAAACAAGGGAGTGATAGGAACGGCTTGTGAATGTGAAGGCGAACCGTGAATGACTGTCTTGGAGTGGAAGCCAGAGCTGCTAAGAGGGCGGCCACCAAAACCCCAGCCGTCAGGTCCTTCGAGCCCTTTCCAGGCAGCCTCAGCCCACGGACCACTGACAAGCATCCTGAGCGAGGAGGACACACAGCTCTAGCTGACTTCAACACTCGTGCTGAGCATACAGACATGACTGCACACACAGAGCTAAACAGGGAAAACTCAAGTCTGGGGACTACAAATGACGTATTCACACGCGCGCATGTCTGAGAGGTAAAGCACATGCAGCTGCAATAGCAGGTCTGAAGCCAAAGATTATAAATTTGGCTCCAGGTTCGTTCAACCTAAGAACCTGGAGAAGTCGCTTAATTTCTCTGTGATGTAAGTTCCTCAGTTTTAAAATGGAGACAATAACGGCTCCTATTTTAAAGAGCTATTGTAATGATGAAATGAATACGTAGTGACCCTCAACTATGTCATTATTTATTCTGGTTATTTATGTATGTGCCAACAGGAAGGTCATGAAAATGTACTCACTTTTTAATACAATATAGATGAACATGAATAATGCTGTGTAACTTTTTCCTATATAAATACAGAACTCAAAATGATTGCACAATTATATTACAAAATGTTATCTTGAGTTTTGCTTTCCTGTTCAAGCTTTATGCATTAGGAAAACAATGCAGGACGGATAAATGTACTGTTGCACTATTGATCTGTGTGTGGATGCCACAAACACAAACACAAACACAATCCATGTATATACGAAGACAGACACACAATCCAAACAGTACAAAGTCGGTTGAAATTTAGTCAAAGCTGGTCATATGATTATTCCCTCCTAGTTACTTGGAGCTAAGTACTACTGAATTTACCACGAAGATATACCTATCAAAACATCATTGGCTAAATGGAGGGAAATACCATTCTTCTTACATAATGGCAGTTACTTAAAAACAAAACACAACACTGTTAACTTAATTGTAAAATGAATTGAGCTTAGGGTCCAGACCCACCAATCAGGGTCTCCAGGAAAAACAAAAGTGAGTGGCTAAATTCAAACCTACCTTCTAAAATACCAGTGTCAGAACAAGTTAACATCACCTCAGAGCTTCTGAACACCGATCACTTCAGAACACTGAATCCACCCAACAAAAAAATCAAATTTAGGATCTTTCAAGTAGACCCAGAGGAATGATAGGCATTGAAAATATTTTACATTCTGGTTTGTTACTGTCTGTGGTCGTGGGGAAACAGTCACGTTAAAAACATTTTCATATAAAGGCAGTTTGCAAGCTTCAGGTGACGTTAGATTAAACCCAGGCTTTTTTTTGGAGGACTGTTTTAACTTCACCCAATCACAGACGTGCCCTCTTAGAAACGAGTCCCTGCGGGCTCGCGGGGCGCTGAGCTGCCAAGGGAGCTGCTTACCTTGAGGGACTCTGTTTGCGAGCCCAGCCCCTTGGTGCACAGCTCCATCACGGAGTAGGAGCAAAACGTGTCTCGGACTTTGTACTGACTCACGGCGAGAAGCCACAAGGCGGGGTTGGTTTCAAGCTCGGAGGGTGGGATCAGGATGGACTGGTGCCCAGAATACACACTGCAGAGAAAGAGGAGGCTGTCAGGATGGGAGCTCACCAAGGCTGGAGGGCTCAGGGCAGCACTGACTCCAAGGAAGAGGAGGACTTAGAACAGCCTGTGCTGCCATCTGTAGAAGGGAACAGTAAAACCAACGCTGCAAACTGCAACCGTGTTCACACGAAAGCCTTCTGAAAAGCAAATATGTACTACAGAATCATGAGGCAGTTACTACCACTTTGAACACACATTTAAGACTACTAAATGCTGTGATGCTCTGACATCTCTCAGAACTGTGACGTCTCTCAGACCTGTGACATCAGCAAACTGGATCCTCTTAGTAGAAAACACAGGGTTCAAATTTTGGTCCAAAAAAGTCTAGCTTCAGAACAGGAGCTGGCAAACCACAGACACTTCCTGTTTTTGTAAATAAAGTTTTATTGGAACAGGGCCAGCCACCACTCATTTGTTGAAATATTGTCTCTAGCAGCTTTGAGATGAGTGATAGTAGAGACCACAGAACCTAAAATATTTACCAAACAGCAATTTAAGAAAGAGTAGGCCTATACCTGGTTTAGAAAACTGACAGCCAGGGTGAAAAAAAGACAATTATGGTAAGTAAAGTTAGTCACTCAATCTTTTTAAGTTCAGATTTTTATTTAAAAATGATCCCAACAAATCACCAAACAGAAGAGAGAAAATATAACCATTCTTTAATTTTAACTTCATATGAGAGAATAGATTTAGAGAAATGAAGCAGTGATAGGTTACATATTTTAATTTATCATCAATTGATGGGGTAAGTGTGGATTTAATAAACAACTTGTCAAAACTACATTTTTAATGGTTTTTTTTACTACTATGAATTCACATTAATAGATGCCATACATTAAAATAACATATCCCAGATAAATCACGTTCTAAGATTTAAAAATTAATAAGAACGTTCTGTTGCCCAGGCTAGAGTATGGTGGTATAATCATAGCTCACTGTCACCTCAAACTCCTGGGCTCCAGCGATCCTCCTCCCTCTCCTGAGTCGGCAGGACCACAGGTGCACACCACCATGCTCGTTTTTTTTTTTTCCAGTGGTAGGGTCTATGTTGTTCAGGCTCGTCTTGAACTTCTGGGCTCAAGCAATCTTGTTCCTGCTGTGGCCATGTAAGACGTGCCTGGGCCTCCCAAAGTGTTGGGATTACAGGCATGAGCCACCATGCCCAACCTACACCTTTTTTTTTTTTTTTGGAGACAGGGTCTCACTCTGTCACCCAAACTGGAGTGCGGTGGTGTGATCTGGGCTCACTGTAACCTCCGCATTCCAAGCTGAGGCCATCGTCCCACCTCAGCCCCCGAGTAGCTGGGGCTACAGGTGCACAACACCACGCCTAATTTTTTTCTTTTTTGGTAGAGACAGGGTTTCGTCATGTTGCCCAGGCTGGTCTCAAACTCCTGGATTCAAGTGCTCCTCCTGTCTTGGCCTCCCAAAGTGCTAGGGTGACAGGCATGAGTCGCCACAAGAGGCCTACATAAAATTTTACCAGTGAAATAGCACTATGATTAACAAGTTAGGCCTTGTTAACTACTATGCTATAATACTAAAGCCAGTTCTCTAATGTGGCCAATCTCATTTAGAAATTTTCATAATTGTTTATAAGGGAATCCAACTAAATAAATGTAAGGAAATTAAGTTGGCTAACAAAATTTATTTCAAACAGGACCCTTAGTATGAAAAACTACTCTTTGGCAAATGTGACAAAAGCGTTTTTGGGCAATTTTCCATTTCTTTCCTCATTCTCTTTTCCAAAGCTTGATTTATTCTTTTCAAAAGGACACAGAGCCCTCTGTGTCTGTGGGTTCCTCACCCCTGGCTTCAACCATGAATCAAAGATGTTCATGAAAAAATCTGCGTCTATACCTAACTTGTAGATTTTCTTGTCACTATGGAATAAACAACACAGTTCAACTATTTACAGAGCATTTACATTGTCTTAGGTATTACAAGTAATCCAGAAATTATTTAAATTATGAGAGAGGAAGTGCACAGGTGATGTGCACATACAATGCCATTTTATGTCAGGGACTTCAGCATCCTCGCTTTTTGGTACCTACGGGGTCCCGGAACCCATCTCCTCCGTGGACACCGAGGGATGACTTTATAGCAAATAGTGACCTTTTCAAGGGTTGAATCCTTGGAGAACAGAGTTAGGCACTTAAGGGGTGAATATGAGGCCTCGAATTATTACTCTGCTGTAAATTGGTCATTTAGTCTTAGTTTTAAAAAATTTATTGTGGTAAAACGTATGTAACATAAAATTTACCATATTCACCACTTTTCTTTTCTGAGACAGTCTTCCTTTGTCACCCAGGCTAGAGTGCAGTGGTGCGATCACAGCTCACTGCAGCCCTGACCTCATGGGCTTCAGTGATCCTCCCACTTCCCAAGTATCTGGGGCTACAGGCACGTGCCACTATGATGGGCTAATTTAAAACTTTTCTGTGGAGATGGGGTCTCACTATGTTGCCCAGGCTGGTCTTGAACTCCTAGGTTTAAGCAATCCTCCTGCCTCAGACGCCCAAAGTCATTTTAACCATTTCTAAGTGTCCCTGGAAGTGGCTTCCTCAAAAATACACATCAGCATTAATGATTTGCTCTGTCAGAACTGCCAGCAGACAAACGGGCTTGGGTACCCAATCCTGGCTAGAGAATTTGAAATATACTTGTGAAAATGAAATATAGTTTCACTTCCCTCCTCATCCCCATAAATAAGACATCAGCATTAAGAAAAAAATCTTGACAGCAGAAACAAATAGAAAACCCAACTCATGATTTCCTACTTGCCCTAATCGCACCCAATACGACAAATGTTGGTTAATTGCTGTATTAGCCAAAATTGATTTTTGCCACTGGCAATAAATTCTGCTATGGACAAGACAAACCTACTTAAGAGCAGGTTGCTTATTCTG
Source organism: Mandrillus leucophaeus (assembly GCF_000951045.1). NCBI lineage: Eukaryota > Metazoa > Chordata > Mammalia > Primates > Cercopithecidae > Mandrillus > Mandrillus leucophaeus. The sequence continues at coordinate 329,138 of NW_012104242.1, forward strand.
AAGACATTATTCTCTGAGAATGTTGGGAACCTGAGCTGTTCTTTAGACCTTAACTTCAAAAAGAATAAAAATGGACATTTGGTAAGTAACATACATTTGTACATTAGCAATTTGATGATTTCGGATTACTAACCTGACAAAACATACCAACAACTGAAAACTCTCCCAACTTGGGAATTCAACAAGATAGGTTCACCTCACCTGGGGGTCCTGGGTGGTGCCCCCTCTGCCAGCAGGCATGCCATCCAGCCCAGGGTCTCCCTACACACTTCAGTTACTGCAGTGAAGCACTTTATTTTTTGTTGTTGAGAGAGTCTCACTCTGTCACCCAGGCTGGAGTGCCCTGGTGCATTCTTGGCTCAGTGTAACCCCCGTCTCCTGGGTTCAAGTGATTCTCCGGCCTAATGCTCCTGAGTAGCTGGGATTACAGGCTCCCACCATCACGCCCAGCTAATTTTTGTATTTTTAGTAGAGAAAAGGTTTCATCATGTTGGCCAGGCTGGTCTTGAACTCCTGACCTCAAGTGATCTACCCACCTCAGACTCCCAAAGTGCTGGGATCACAGGCTTGAGCCACTGTGCCCGGCCTATTCTAAGAAACCCATCAGCTTTATTTAGGTAAACTTTGCATACCCTAAATTTCATTCATTTTAAGCACAGAATTAAATGGCTTTTAGTAAAATTGAAGAGTTGTAACATTGTCACCACTCTAGAACATTCCCACCTCCTGAAAGGGATCCCGTGTCCATCTGCAGTCAGTCCCATTTCCAGCCCTAGCCACTGTCATCACTCTACTGTTTTTACAAACTTGCCTTTTCTGGACACTGCCTACCACACAGCCACACTTCCTTCCCGCAGCAGGTGCTTCTGGGCTGATCCTGCACAGAAGCACCCACCTTAGGGATGTGGCAGGCGTCCCTTGTTCGTTCACCTGTTGGCGGGCACCTGGATTGTTTCCTCGTGTTGACCAAGGTTCCAGGGAACTCACACCAAGTCTTTGAGTGGACGTTCGCTTTTCCTCCTCCTAGGAGGGCAGCTGCTGCGTCTTGTAACAAGTCTGCTTAATTAAGATCATGCCAAACAGCAGCTCCCCATTTTACATTCCCGTTATCAATGTATGAGAATTCGTTTTTCCACCTTCTTGGCTACTGTTGCTTTGCAGTGTAAGTTTTGAAGTCAGAAAACACGAGCTCTCCAACTTTATTTTCCTATATTTTCGGTGACAGCGTTCTAGTGGGTGTGAAGTGGCATCTCACTGTGGTTTTAATTTACATTTCCCTAATTAATGCTGGGTATCTTTTCATGTCCTGATCGGTCCTTTGTATGTCTTCTTTTGATGAGATATCTATTCAGATCTCTTGCCCATGTTTAAATTATGTTGCTTGTTTCTGAGTTTTGAGAGTTTATTACATAGGCCGGGCACAGTGGCTCACACCTGTAATCCCCAGCACTTTGGGAGTCTGAGGCGGGCAGATTACTTGAGGTCAGGAGTTCAAGACCAGCCTGGTCAACATGGCAAAACCCTTTCTCTACTAAAAATACAAAAAAAATTAGCCAGGCGTGGTGGTGCATGCCTGTAGCTCCAGCTACTTGGGATGCTGAGGCAGGAGAATCACTTGAACCTTGGAGGCAGAGGTTGCAGTGAGCTGAAATCATACCACTAATCTCCAGCCTGGGCAACAGAGCAAGGCTGTCTCCAAAAAAAAAAAAAAAAAAAAGGAAAAAGTTTATTACATAGGTGCTTTGAAGTACTTCATGAGATTTATAATTTGCAAATGTTTTTTCCCAGATTGTGGCTTGTCTTTCTAATCATGTCTTTTGATATACAAAAGTTTTAAATTTTATTCAAGTCCAATTTATCAGTATTTATGTAGCATACCTTTAGTGAACTCTGTGCCTAACCCAAGATTATGAAAATTTACTCTTGTGTTTTCTAAAATTTTTATAATTTTTGCTCTTACATTCAGATCTATGATCCACTTGAACTAACTTATGATGTCGAGTCAAGGTTTATCTTTTTTCATTTTCATGTGAATGTCCAAATTTCCCAGCATCTGTTGTTGAAAAACTCTTTTCTTCATTGAATTGCTCAGGTAACTTTGTTTAAAAAATTATTTGACCATAAATATAAGGGTTTATTTCTGGACTCTCAATTCTGTTTATCATATATAATCAGTCTATCTCAGTCTGTCTCTATGCCAGTACCATGTTGTTTTGGTTACTGTAGCTCTGCAGCATTTTTGAAATCAGGAATGAGACGTTCTGAATTCTCCAATTTAGTTATCTTATTTTAAAACTGCTTTGACTATTGTGGGTCCTTTATATTCACTTTAGGATATTATCAATTTCTGCTCCAAAAAACCCCCAAAAAATAGCCTGCCAAGATTTTGATAGGAATTACGTTAAACCTATAAAACAATGTGGAGAGAACTACCATTTTAATAATATTGAATTTTCCAATACATGAATATGGGCTGACACAATTTTTAAAAACAGGTGTAATCTTAAAAAGTATTTTGAAACAATCCCATTATATTCATAATTCTCAGATAAACAATCCTCTACTTTATGACAGAAGAAAGCTTTAGGATGAGGACACAAATTATTTGTGTTACTTAACTTTCGAATAATCACAAAGTCATAGAAAAGTTGCAAGTACATTTAAAATAATTTTCTCTCCTTGGATTATCTGATGGTGAGTCACTGACCTGATGCCTAATCCCAGACACCTCAGCGGGAATTTCCAACAAACAAGTCTATTTTCCTCCATAAACAACTAAGCCATCAAAATCAGAAACCAACACATTCCTTCTGTCCCAGCTCAGACCCTATTCAAGTCTCTCCAGCTGTCCCCGATTATATCCTCTGTAGCAAAAGGGTCATTTGTGCAGGCACACTGAGAGTAAGCGGTTGGCTCAGCCTCCCTCTGCCCAGAGCGAGTTTCTGGATGTTTCCATGATTCTCACGACACCAGGCTTTGGGAAGATTCTAGGCAGGTGCATTGTCCAGTCAGTCCCCTAACTTGGGGGGCCGATGCTTCCACATGGGGAGATACAGGGCAGGTGTCTTTGGCAGGAGTATCGCAGATGCTGTTCTTCTCATCCCACCCGCCGTGTGCTGCAGGCTTCACCACCACTGAGGTTTGCCTGGACCACCTGGTTCCTGCTTTTCCACCGTGAAGCCTCTCTTTCCTCTAACTACTTCGTGCATGGCTACTATAGAAACCCTCACTTCTCATCAAGCTTTCCATTTGTTCATCTATGTATCTAAATAGTTGGAAAATTTCCTGTATTACTCAAAGCGTTATAATCTGTTGCAATCTTTATTTCTTGAGACAGGGTCTTGCTCTGTCACCCAGGCTAGAGTATAGTGGTGTGATCTCAACCTTCTAGGCTCAAGTGAGCCCCCACCTCAGCCTCCCAAGTAGTCGGGGCCACAGGCACACACCACTACAGCCGGCTAATTAAAAAAAAAGTTTTTGTAGGCTGAGTGTGGTGGTTCATGCCTATCATCCCAACACTTTGGGAGGCTGAGGTGGGAGGATGGCTTGAGCCCAGGAGTTCAAGACCAGCCTGGGCAACATGGCAAGACCCCATCTCTACAAAAAATTTAAAAATTAGCATGCCTGAGGTCCCAGGATAGCATTGCTTTGGTCGAGGATGGGTCCACGTACAACAGTGGTCTCATGATTCTATAACGAAGCTGAAAAATTTCTACTGCCTAGAGACGTGGCAGCACACATTACTTGCGTTGGTGGTGGTAACTGGTCTAAACAAACCTGTGCTGCCAGTCATATAAAAGCACAGCAGGTACAATCACGTCTTCAGTTCTGCTTACATGATGCATCACATTTTTTGATTTGCGTATGACACAACCTTGCATCTTGGGGACGAAGTGTACTTGGGCACGGGGGACCAGCTTTCTGATGAGCACATACAATTATGTACACAACCTAGTACTTAACCATGATGATAAACAACTGTGCGACTGGTTTATGAAGTTACTGTACTTTGTTATTTTACAGCATCCTCCTACTTATATAAAAAAAAATAAATTGTAAAACAGCCTCGGCAGGTCCTTCAGGAGGGTCTTCCAGGAGAAGCTATTGTTATCCTAGGAGGTGACGGCTCCGTACGCGTATTGTCCCTGAACACCCTCCAGTGGGACGAGAGGTGGAGGGGAAGACAGTGACATGGAACACTCTGGCCCTCTGGAGGCCTAGGAAGGTGTGTGTGTGTGTGTGTTGTGGTGGCCTAGGTAGCTGTGTATGCACGTGTGTGTGTGTTGTGGAGGCCTAGGCTGATGTGTGTGTGTGCATGTGTCTGCATGTGTATTGCAGCTGTGTGCGTGTGTGTTGTGGAGGCCTAGGTAGCCGTGCGTGTGTGTGTGCGCATGTGTGTTGTAGAGGCCTAGGCTGATGTGTGTGCCTATTAGTTTTTAACAAAAGCATAAAACATTTTAAAAAATAGAAAGCAGCTTATAGAGATAAATTATTTTTGTACAGTTGTATAATATGTTTGTGTTTTAAGCTAAGTGTTTTTATAGATGAGTCAAAAAGTTTAAAAACTTAAAACGTTAAGGTTAAAAAGTTACAGTAAGCTAAGGTTAAGTTATTATTGAAGAGCTAAAAACATATTTGATAAACTTGGTATAGCCGAAGTGTCTGGTATTTACAGAGGCCACAACAGTGCGCAGTCACGTCCGGGCCTCACGTCCAGGTGCCACTTACTCCCCAACTCGCCGACTCCCCTGGGCAACCTCCATTCCTGCCAGCTCCAGTCACGGGAAATGCCCTACACAGCTGTTTTTCTTTTTTTACCTTCTATACCATCTTTTTACTGTCCCTTTTCTGTGTTTAAATATGTCTAGATACACGAACACTTACCACTGCGTTACCACTGCCCAGAGCATTCACTGCACTAACACGCCGCACAGGACCGCGGACTGGGTGTGTCAGGCCGTACCAGCCAGGTCTGTGTAAGCGAACTCGATGTTCACACAATGAACGTATCCCCATCACTTATTTCTAATCCCCCACACGAAGCTGATCTCCCTCTGCTGCTGCTGATTCCCGGAACAAGCTGACTTCCCCACACTGCACCCTGCCTGGCCCACAGCCCATGCCAGGACACCCCTCCTCCGACCTGGGCTTGGGCGCCCTGTGCGGCTGCCCCCGACCAAGACGCCCTCCCCACCCTGCTGCACTATCGTAGGAGCACAGCCCGAGGACACGGCCTCAAATGTGACACCCCAGGGCCTCTTCTGCCCGATCCTCTTCCCAGACCTGCTGAACTGCATGGGAAAAGGGAAGTCATCGTTATGTTTAACTTCTGTATTAGTCATTGTGCATCTAGGACCCAAGTGATTTTTTTGTTTTTTAAAGCACACGTCCATTGGGATCTGTTTCTATGGAGAATTTTTTTTTAATGGACAGGTTTATGGCTATATTTACTGTTGCAAGGGCCATCGACAGAATACTGCAATATCGTGACTTCTGAGTTATTAATATTTTGCAGGAAAGATGCTTGTTAAAGTTCACTGCAACCTGGACAATCCCTTAACGAGTCTATTGTTATCGTGGGTTCACATCGAAAACTCACTTTCCCTGCCACAAACACCGTCTCTCTGGTTTCCACGGGGAGCCAGGCACGGTGAGCTGCAGGCAGGCGGCTTCCGTCGCCTGGCTTCGGTTTTACTGGCATACTTCGCCAAGTGAAATACGGTCACCCTACAAGGGCAGTTGTTCGGAACAGGCCTCTGCCCTTCAGCTTGGCATGTGTAGCTAAGGCCATGTTCTGAGCGATTTCCCACGAAAAAAAAATTTACAATGTTATTGCATTTTGGACTGAGGCAGAAATCATTAAATATTTCATTTATTCACTTTTATCTGCTTTCTCAAAAAGCTGAATTATCCTAATTAGAACATCGGTATTTTTCAAAAATACAAGATTACCTTTTAATCCAACTTAATACTATTGAATATTAGTAATACATTAAAAATATTTGTTCCAGAAGAGTGCTGACAGGAGAAAAAAATCTGACTGGGTGCAGTGGCTCACGAGGGCAAGGCAGGCAGATCACTTGAGGTCACGAGTTCAAGACCAGACTGGCCAACATGGTGAAACCCCATCTCTACCAAAAATACAAAAATTAGCTGGGCGTGGTGGTAGGTGCCTGTAATCGCAGCTACTCAGGAGGCTGAGACATGAGAACTGCTTGAACCCAGGAGGCAGAGGTTGCAGTGAGCTGAGATTGTGGCACTGCACTTCAGCCTGGGTGACAGAGCGAGACTGTCTCAAAAAAAAAAAAAAAAAAAAAGAAAAAAGATCCACTATAAAGAAAATCATAACCAATTTCATACTGTAGCATCTCAGTTTTATAAATATATTAATGTATATTTATTCATAAAATAATATGTGTAAAGAAGATTTATGAGTGAAATTATTTTTATGTTTGTGTTAGCTTTAAAATACCCATTTTTAAAAAAGGGGGAAAGCAGGCGGATAATACAAAACCACTAAAATGCTGACACGTGAAGCCGGATGATGGTCACGGGTGTTTATTACTGAACACGCCCTATGCTTACATGTTTGAAAATGCTCCACTGGAAAATGAACTCTGAAAAACTATACGTCCAATGCTAAGAGTGGATTTTACTGGTAACACCCTTTATCAGGTGGTACGATTGTTGATGGCTTTATTTTATTCCTTATATTATTTTGTATTTTCTAAAATTTCTACAATGAACATGTATGCATAATCAGACAAAAAAGCCAAGAAACATCCATTTGTTTTTCTGGTCCTTCATTTATCCCATAAATAACTTGCCGAGTACCTGCTGTGGGCCAGGCTCCGAGCCGGCTGCTGGGTAGCGTGCCGCACCCCGGAGAATGCTCAGCCCTCCCGGACTCACCTCTGGGCCTGCCCAGCCTGAGCCCTGCAGTAACAGCTGGGGTGAAGCCGGTGGGAGGTAAGAGCCTGCAATGCCTGCTGGCCCAGCACCATCGCCAGGCTTTATATGCATAAGAACCAAGCCTGGAGCCTGGGAGTCTGATGGTCAGAAATAAAGGTCCTCAACAGACAGTTCCCTGAAATGTTCCTCCACTGCTGCAGAAAGTCAAAATCACCCCAGGCACTGCTCTGTCCCGAGAGCCAAGTCCACCAGGAGAGGCAGAGGGGACAGGGGTCAGCCCAGGCATCCTCTGGCAGGGGTCGGGGTGTGGGGACAGTGCTTAGGCTGCCTGGCTGGGTCTAAGGTCTGGAGAGGAAGGTGCACGATTTTTTTTTTTTAAATGTAAAGATACAGAGAAGAATCTTACCTGCAGAGGCACCAGAGGACAAATCCCAGTCCACAGTAAGGGTCCAGGCAGATGGCCACTTCTCTAGAGGGGTAAAGTTCACACTGCAGCTTAATGGAACGGCAGAAGGCACTGGTGGCTGCGTGAGACATCTGCAAAACACAAGCCTGCGTTAAACGCGTCGGACCTGACACTGTAAGACACCCGTGAGAAAACAGGGCTGCGTTAAATGCGTCGGACCTGACACCGTAAGACACCTGTGGGAAAACAAGGCTGCACTGAACGCAGGGGACTTCATACCCACGGGTACCTACAGGACAATAAAGCCGCATTAAATGCATGGGGCTTGACACCCAAGACGTCTTTAAGACAGAAAGGCCACACGAAACGTGTGCTGGCCTCGCGCAGTGGCTCATACCTGTAATCAAAACACTTCGGGAGGCCAAGGTGGGATGCTCACTTGAGACCAGGAGTTCCAGGCTGCAGCGAGCTAGGATTACCACTGCACTCCAGCCTGGACAGCACGGTGAGACCCCGTCTCTTCAACAAATTTTAGAGAACAAAACCCAGAAAACAAATGATACCTGGCCCCAAATGCCCAAGGCTGTTTTTAGGACTGGGGACGACTGTCGCCAAGCTGGGGCTATGCTGTGTCTGGGGAACGTGAGTGGCTGATATTTTCACGGGATTTCTCATTTTCAATGAGTAAACCTCACTCAGAACCACTGGCCCTCCAGGACCTGGCAACGCCAGCTATTCAAAGAGTGCATTTGAACAGCAAGTCACGCAGGAAGTGGTTCTCGTGTGATCCACTCTCCAACACTGTCCCACAGGTAGGGGAGGCACCATGGCGCGCTCCCACCTCTGCTGCTCGAGGCCCCGCCTTGTTCGTGGCTATCTCCAGGGCTGGACATAGCCTCTGCTATGCAGAACGTGGCCAGCGAGACCTGCTGGGTGCCCACCCATCTTAATGATCAGAAAGTGAAGGCTCACAGAAGTTAACAAAGATTTTGCTGCCTGTGACATAAGTTAGAGCTGGGAGTTAGAGCTCAGGTCCTCCTACACTCCAATGCCCTTCACCATCTTCCACCATCCCGCAGGGAGATGGTGGCCAAAATCCAATCATCCCATCGTGACCAGTGAAGAGCTCCCGCATCTTCCCCTTCCCTAATCCCTGTAATAGTCCCCTACAGTCCGTGTGTAATGTCGATTACTTTGAAATACAATAAAATATATTAACAAGATCAATTTTCTCACAGAAGCTCTCTAGCCAAACCTCAGGAAAAAGGAAGTCAAAGCAGCAAAGAAAACGGTCTGATTTTTGCGGTTTTAAAACACGTCACGGCTGGGCGCGGTGGCTCACGCCTGTAATCCCAGCATTTTGGGAGGTCAAGGCGGGCAGATCACAAGGTCAGGAGATCGAGAACATTCTGGCTAACACAGTGAAACCTCGTCTCTACTAAACATACAAAAAATTAGCCGGGGGTGGTGGTATGTGCCTGTAGTCCCAGCTACTCAGGAGGCAGAGGCAGGAGAATCGCTTGAACCAGGAGGTGGAGGTTGCAGTGAGCCAAGATCGCACCACTGCACTCCAGCCTGGGCGACAGAGCAAGAATCCAACTCAAAAAAAAAAAAAAAAAAGTCACAAGTTGATCTGAAGCAGAATGTCACCAGAGCTAAACTAGGGACCAGCACGGAGCCTTGTAACAACTGGGGAAATCCAAATGCCTGGCTCCCCATCATTCATTCATCACTCCAGCAAGAGGTGAGAGAACTTGGGGTGGGGGTCCTCCCACTGTAAAATGTTCCATCACTATTGGAACATTTACCGGGAAAAGGTTTCATAACTCTCTTACTATATTCAAACGGGAACGTAGAATTATTACAGAACGTAAAATATAAGTAATTCTTTTTAGCTTGCTTTTAAGGCAAATTTTTGTTTAAAGGAGAAATGAGACTGAATTTATAAAACATCCATCCAGACTCCTGCCTCCCTGGATTAGGAATTAGTAAAATCCTGCCTCTTAAAATTACCCACCCACTCAGCTCAGCAACTAGAGCAAGCCAGCCCTGAACTGCTGCTCTGTGCAAAGCACTATTTCTAGGTAGAGAATTGAGTTCTTCAGCTCAGCAAATACTAAAGTACTGAGAGCTTGTTATCAGGCACTGTGTTAAGCGCCGGAGATGAACAGAAGAGTAAGACACGGCCCTGCCCTCAGGATCCAGGGGGAATTCAGAGACGAGTGCATGGACAACCGTGTATGGAGTGTAAGAGAAAAGGTACACAGTGCTCCCATCACCCTGGCTGTGGGTCACAGGGCCAGTGGGGCCTTCGCAGGACTTCAGCAGAGAAACAGGAATTGACACCGGCTAAAGCAGCCAAGAGAGTTCTGACGATCTACTCTACGCCAGATGCTGAGATTGTAAGTGGGCCATGAAAATGCTACGACTGGAAGCAGGTGCTTCTTTTGGCTATGACAGTAGGAGGGTCACAGCTAACTTCAGACTGCAGTAACTAAATCATCTTGATCTGAAAACATTTCTTTTCAAAAGCTTTTGAAAAATTATTTTATTTCATATTGTAGCTATTTTGGTATTCCACCTCAGTTCCACTAAGAGGTGGATGGAGCGTGAGAACTGTGCGAGGCAAAGCTAGCTCAGCAGTCAGACCCACAGACGGGGGCAGAGGGCGTGCAAGGCTGCGAAGTCCCCAAGGCGGGGCAGTTTGCATGGCACCTTGATGAGGGCGGCGTCTGAGCTGAGAGGGTCATGACGATTTCTAATACAGCCCAGGTTAAAACACTAGAAAGTGCAGTGTACAGAGATTTATCACAGAGCATTCGGATTTGAGAACCAGTAAGAGAGAAAAACACTCGCAGTGTTCTTCTGTCGGCTACTGAGACCGTGTTCACATAAAAACATACTTGGGACATTTGGACAGAATCAGCCTGGTTAAGGAAATGGTCATATGTGTCATACTGTGATGAAACACGTATGTACAGCTCTTTCCACATCTCAGAGTCTGACTACACGAGAGGCGCTGAGAGTCAGCACGCAGCCTGCCACCTCCAGCACGCTCTGTGGTTGCCTCCCGCAGCCGCCCCGCTCACCTTTACGCCAGCTAGCATCCCAGTTGTGGACACGCTGAAGTCAAGATACGCGAGGGTGTCTGGGTTGCAAGGTTTGCAGATCTGGGCAGGCCGCTTCTTTGGCAAATCATCTGGAGAGGAACACGGCTTATCAGCAGATCCAGCCTGAGCAAGGCCATGAGCAAACCGCCTTCTGCAGCCAAAGCACTGACCTGTGTCCAGGATGAGGGGCCACGTCCTGACGTCTACAGCCGCCGCCGCCTCCCTGGACCGCAGCAACTTACAGATCAGCTGTGTCGTCATCAGACAGGCAGAGCGACTCACCTGGCATCAGAGAACGGAGCCATGAACGTGGACCCAGAGGAAAGCGTGCTCGCTTCACACGGGTCTCCTGCTCGCGATGCACGCTACAACCATGTAGCTTTAACGGGCAGATGAGGTTACCGAGCCCACTGTCTCCTGCTGCTGGCTGAGGAAGAACAGAGCTAGGGGTCTGGTTGTGGAGGCACGGGGGCTGGGAGTGGGGCCTGCAGCTGCTGCGTCTGCACTTCCTGGGCCCAGCGCACCCACAGCGTCAGCGTCATGACCACGTGCAGAAAAGAGCTCACCACTTGCAGCATTAGCTCTGTTCTCCTGGAAACGTCACCCACACCCAGACACGTC
>NW_012104242.1:340701-344566 GCF_000951045.1 Mandrillus leucophaeus
CACACACACCGCATAGTTCTCCTGGAAGCGTCACACACACCCAGACACGTCACGCATGGTTCTCCTGGAAACGTCACACACACCCAGACACGTCGCGCAGACTTTCTAGCAGGAGTGGCCACTGTGGGAGTCTCCAGCACCACGCTAAAAGGGACTCAGGTGTGGGCGGGACAGGTGTATTCTCTGCCCAAACTGTTTTCCCCTGTAGTTCCTCCTTCAACAGGGATAATACAGCTGAATCCTCTCAAACTCCTCCAGCTGTATACGAAGAAAATCAGATCTATACTTTCAGAAAGGAGCAGGAAACTTCTACATCTTGAGGAGAGGGCGTCTGAAAAAGCCCTCCCTCTGCCCGTGGTCGGTCTGCGAGGCTGGGTTTGTGGGGAAGCCTGAGGAATGGTGGTGATGCCCTCTCTTGGGAGCCATTTTCTCCAGGGTGGACACTGCAGAGGCTACCATCCAGCCTTTGCCTCCATGCACACCTTTAGATCTTGCTTCTAGACCTAGACTGTAGGCTCCCTGCAGGTGGAGACCCTGTCCTGTCCTGTCCTGACCATTTGACTCCAAACACACACCGGCTCCCACAGCCAGCAGCTGCCCTGGGAGATGTCAGAGTCTGCGCTCTGCAAGCTCCACACTCCGCTCCAGGCAGTGGAGGCCCCGACACTCCCAGGCATGTTACCTCTACAATCATCTTGACGGTAGGCAACGTCGTCGCGATGTTCTGTGGATGCGGGGGACGGACGGTTATGGGCACACAGCCTGCGTACAGGCAACCATAAAACGCTGCTATCAGGTCTATTCCTACACAAGGAGAAAAACATCATTATTGAGGCAGACCACACTACTGAGTGCCCACTGTCCCTGTCAGCATAAATGCTAGCCTGCGACAAGTTCAACGGGTGAACAAGCAGCTGAACTTCTCGCAGCCTCTGTCATCCCGGCAGGTTTTGTCAGCTTTGGTGGTCGCCGTCATCAACCCGTCCTTTCAGATGTGAGGTGACAAGGCAGCCCGGAGGTTTAATTTTACATCATTTTGCTAAGGAATTACCCACCTTTGTAACTGTGAATTTAGTTAAGACTTAGGTACTATTAAGTAAGTTACCTGAGGTATCTAATACCACAAATTTGGATATAAAAGTCTTTGAAAACATCACTTTATTGAAGCCTGTAACAGTAGCACATAAGGCTGGTGCCCGTGAGTGGTTGTAGCCAGACACAAAGGTGCCACTTAGCAGCCAGCTGGATACAGCGCAGACTCCCGGCCATCACGCTGCCCTCGGCTCAGGCACCAGCGGGTGTAAGTGACCTCCTCGCGCTGCGGTTGACCCGCGGCCATCTCTCAGGGGAAGCCCGCCCTGCGCCCGTACCTGGGGGGTAGACCAAGGCCACGTGGTCGCCGTCCTGAAGGTGGCCCCTCTCCATGAGCATCACGGCGATCTTCTCGGCTCTCTTGTGCAGCTGCACGCAGGTCAGCGAGTTCGCGATCGCACCCTGCGGGCCGATCACAGGGACAAGTGCGTAAGATTCCTTCAGCAGGGCAGCTTGCGGAGAGCGCGCACGCGTCATAGGACTCACTGACGCAAAGCGAACGTCAGTGGTTTTTAGAACAAGCACAGACCTGTGCAACCAACATGACAGTCAATTTTAGAATGTTTTCAGCTTCCCCCAAAACTACATATACGTTAGAGGTCAACCCCATTTTCTTCCAACTAGGTAAGGAGTGCAGACCAAAGCAGCATCTAGATATATTTAGGGTAACAAGAAATATTTTGAAAAATGATTATGTCAATTAAAAAACAGAACAAAAAACCCTAACAATTCTGGGACTTGTGTTACTGTCATGGGCAGTGAGAATTCTTAGTACACCAGAAGGGCCTGCACACTAGAAGTTAAGACTAATTAAAAATTTTAATTTAGAAAGACCACATCAAAAATCAAGGAAGTCAGAAAGCAAAAAATAAAAGCAAATAGTTAAAAACACCCTGAAGGAATGAAAAGAACTATGAAATGCATTTTCACATAGACTTTAATGTAGAAATAAATAGAAAACATATTTGTGCCGGAAAATAGCTTACAAAAGGGTTGTAAGGGAAGGTGAATTACAAGATATATACTAAGCAACATCGCAAGAGTGTGAGAGTCACTATTTATTGAGACAGGGTCTCTGTCTCCCAGGCTGGGGTGCATGGCATGATCACTGCTCACTGCAGCCTGGGCCTCCTGGGCCCAAGCGATTCTGCTGCCTCAGCTCCCTCAGTAGCTGGGACTACAGGTGCCACCAGCATGCCTGGCCAATTTTTATAAAATTTTTTCTCATAGAGATGGGGTCTCCCTATGTTGCCCAGGCTGGTCTCAAACTCGTGGCCTCAAGTGATCTTCCCATCTTGGCCTATTTAAGCCAAAAAGAAAAATGTGAATAAATTGCAAATTATAAGCATGTAACTAACCAAAACAAGCTTCTCCTCCCGACACACTTCACAGTTCTAGCTCCTCTGCAGCATTCTCAGATGTGAAGACTGCTTCTACGTCATTTAAAAACCTCTTGGGATCGGATTCTGTCTCACAGCTATTAACACGGTGAGGATCTTCCCTCAAGCAGTAGCAACTGGACCGCAGTCCACGGGGCCAGGAAGACTCTAGAGCCAAAGAGTGACTGAACACCCGGGCTCAGAAATTTTTTTTTTTTGGAGACGGGGTCTTGCTCTGTCGCCAGGCTGGAGTGCAGTGGCATAATCTCAGCTCACTGCAACCTCCGCCTCCTGGGTTCAGGCGATTCTCCTGTTCCCCTGCCTCAGCCTCCTGAGCAGCTGGAACTACAGGCACCCACCACCGCACCCAACCCATTCTTGTATTTTTAGTAGAGACGGGGTTTCACCATGTTGGCCAGCATGGTCTTGATCTCTTGCCCTCATGATCCGCCCATCTTGGCCTCCTAGAGTGCTGGGATTACAGGCGTGAGCCACCACGCCCGGCCCAGGAATTCTTATGTGAGTCACAGCTACAAAGATGAATGCGTGGGGACAGGGGACGGAGCGCGCAGCCAGTCCGAGAAGGCTGTCAGGGAGCCGACTTCGTGCAACAAAGAGGGCAGCTGCATGGACGAACAGTGTCTGGGGCTATTCAGCGGCCATGCTGGGAAAAGCACGTCAGCCTCCCAGCTGGAAGGGCCCGGGTCAGAAACACGTGTGCGTGATAAGGTGGGAGTGAAGAGAATGTCTCAGGAAGCATCAAGATGTGAACGCCAGACCCTGACCTCTACCAAAACGTCCACCAGACAGCCGATGAGCCAGCTAGGTCTGTGGGGAAAGCGCCTTCTCCCTGAGGACCTCTGCACAGGCCAGGGCTGCGGGCAGGCTGCCCACGTGAGGGCCCGGTGGGTCTTCAGACCCTTCCTGCTGACTGGCTGGTTTCCTCCACGGAGGAGAGAGTTAGCTTACACTTCTCTGAACTCAACCTTCTCATCCCACACATTTTCCTCAATTATTTCCCCACTCAGAGGACACCTAAAAAGTGAGAAAACAGAAACTGATGTAAAGTGGAAGAGCCCAAGAGCAGAAGGCGGCAGAGATGAGCAAAGACAACAAGGCAGGCAGGGCTGGAGTCCAGGAAATCCCGCTGAGAACTCAGATCTGGGGGCCTTTGAAACTGGACTGTTCCTCTGAGCATTCATTCTCGGGCGGCTCCTTGCCACCTGTTCACAGCAACCAGCCCACCGGGACAGACACACTCCGCACGGCCAGGCTGGGCGCTGATGGGACCCATTCAGACCCACCCCGACTCCAGGGGCAGGTCTCCCCACAAGGAAAACCAGCACACCACCCATCGCCATGAGGATGGCCGGGCCTGAGGATGGCCGGGCCTG
>NW_012104242.1:344846-350145 GCF_000951045.1 Mandrillus leucophaeus
GAGGCCTCGCCCCATTGAGGAAGCCCCGCCCCACTGAGGAAGCCCCGCCCCACTGAGGGAGGCCTCGCCACCCCACAGCCCATTCTCATGCCAGGCCTGCCTGCAGCAGCAGCGCCCAGTCTGGTTTGTTCGGCTTGTGGAACAGCTGCTTCCCCAACTCTGGAGAGCTGAAGCCCATCCCCTATCAAACAGCCGCTTTGCTGTCCGATGACAAAGCCTGTGGTTTGCCCACTTCCTGGGTCCTGAGATTTGAGAGGCTCAGATGAGACACAGCCAGCAGCCAAGAGTGTCTTTGAAAACGTTTTGATTCCGGTGCACAGAAATCCCCACCGATGGGTACTTGGAAAACGTGAAGTGTAACGTGCATGCTGTGCGCTGTCCTTTATCTTTGATGACCTTGTGAAACGCCATTTTCTCAATGCTGGTTGACGCCTTTCAGGGCTGACATAAAAACAAACAGCAAAGCTTCCAGTCACGCTCCACGAGGACGGCATCCCTCTCGGGTGTTAGGTCCTGAAGCCAGCTCGCAGGCTGATTTAAAATAAGTTCCTCAAAAGCCCCTTGAGATGGTGCTGTGCTGGAGACAGGCACACAATTTCACAGCCGGTCAGACGTGAGCAGGCACCTCTCGCTCCATGGCCGGGCGGGGCCGTGCCACGGGTGACACCAGGTGGGTGCCTTTCTTGCCCGGAAAGGATGAGGTGAGCAAACACTGGACTCCCCATTAGTGGGGAGGGACAGTCGCTCCTGGCTCACACTGCAGGCTGGCAGCCCCAGGCGTCTACAGCAGCTGAGCAGTTTCCCTTCTTCCTTGCCGCCGCCTTTCCCCTACCCCGTGTGGCTGAACCGGACACAGCCACACCACACGGCAACTCCACACACGCGACACTGTTCTTAGCCTCACTCCCCAGGAATCCTAATGCAGCGTCAACCTCAGGAGAAATGCC
This sequence comes from Mandrillus leucophaeus, assembly GCF_000951045.1. Taxonomy (NCBI): domain Eukaryota; kingdom Metazoa; phylum Chordata; class Mammalia; order Primates; family Cercopithecidae; genus Mandrillus; species Mandrillus leucophaeus. Next base: position 345,794 of record NW_012104242.1, read on the forward strand.
ACTGGCTTTGGCTTGCACTTTCCATTCCCACATACTCGATGTTAACGTGATGCGTTCTCGGCGAGTGTCCCATAAAGCAACAGCCATTCACCGCAGGTAAGTCATCATTCTCTGGCATCCTCATCAACATTCAATGGGGTTTCCCGTCCTGAAACCCACCAGGGCCAGACCGGATGCTGAGCCCGGGACCGTGGTACCACCCAGCAAACAATCTGAGGGATCGTCCCCAAATCAGGCACAGCTGGAAAAGCTCTATTTTCCTCCTCCTGATGGCACATATTGCCCACGAACGTACCCAAATCATTTCTGAATCTTTGTGTATATGGGGGTCTCTGCTACTTCTTGAGCTGCCCATCAATACCTCTAGATTACTGGACACAGACACGCGTGCAACCCACACACACGGGAGCAACGTATCAGGCAACATTGGGGCAGGGATTCAGAGAGACTCAGAGCTGACTCCACCCCTGACTGCTTGCAGCTCGCAGCGGGGTCGCCGCCTCTGTGAGGAAATCAGGGGAGGGAAGAAGGACTTTCAGCAGAAGGGATCTGAGGTGCCGAAGGAGGCTGGAGTTAGTGCTGCAGATTTAGGTCACCACGTTGGAGGTGACATTGTAAGTCTCTAGAGAACCACGAAGACCACAGGGAAAGCGGAACGAGAAGTCACAAGCAGTCTACCGGAGAAACACTACTTGGAGAGGACAAAGAATCAGACAAGCAGAGATGGGCAGGAAATCAAGACAGCACCCAAGGCCGGCGAACCTGACGATCGGGTTAGCAAAGGGGTATCATCCATATTCACAGGCTGAGGAAGCGTGCAGTGGAGGAAGATGGAAAGCGGGAGGCGGCATTTCAGATACAGGGACCCACAGCAACTCTGGTCCTCAAGGTCTCCAGCCCCCGTGCCTGAGCTGTCCGCGCCGGGCAGTGGCTCCATCACGGTGCCAGTGAACGAGGGCCCGAAGGAGGTGGCAGAAACGGGCCTTCCTGGTTTTAAAGGCTCTTCCTGGGAAACGGTCTTGAGCAAATACGGTGAATGACCGACTGCTGGGATCAACTCAGCATCCACGACAATGTCAAGACGATGAGTACTTCTCTGGCAGAGGAGGTGGAGAGTTCCTATCAACTAAAGCACGTGCAGAGAATGGTCTGATAACTGAAACTCAAACCAGAGAGTCGGGGAATAATTTCGTGATGCTGCTGGCATTTCCTTTTGTCTTCAATCCGCGGCTTCACACGCTAAGATTTTGAATTGAGCAATTCTAAGCAGCCATGACTTTTGAAGAGTTGCAAAAGTGCCTATACTTGTCAAGAGGACTTACATTTTTCATCCATTTTCAAGTTTTATGTCCAGGGCAAAAAGAAGTTACAAGCATATTAAGATTTCTGCATTTAATTTTTATTGTTAATAGTATTAGCTTGTTTAATGCCTTACTCTTAAGTACTACTGTGGAACAGTATTTGATGAGTGTGGTTTTCTTATGTAAAGTGTCAACAGGAACTTAAATTACAAAGTGGAAATGATGTTCATTCCTGAGTCTGCAATAAACATAACTTCTGATGTATAAAAAAGTGGTTTAGGGCTGGGTATAGTGACTCATGTCTGTAATCTCAGCACTTTGGGAGGCCAAGGCAGGTGGAACACTCAAGGCCAGGAGTTCTAGACCAGCCTGGCCAACATGGCAAAACGCCAGCTCTCCTAAAAATACAAAAATTAGCCAGATGTGGTGGTGGGTGCCTGTAGTCCCAGCTACTCGGAAGCTGAGGCAAGAGAATCGCTTAAACCAGGGAGGTGGAGCTTGCAGTGAGTGGAGATCGTGCCGCTCAACTCCAGCCTGGGCAACAGAGCAGGACTGTCTCAAAAAAACAAAACAAAAACTAGTTTAGTAATCAAAATAAAAACGCAAATATCTCATAGACTTGCGATTTCTCTCTGGTAGATACCATTAATTACTCATTTTGGGGGAGAAATATTGTCAACAGGGTGCTAAAATATCTGATACACAAGTAGGTGTGAGTAACTGCACAAATGGTTACGCTTAAAAGCAATCCCTAGGTACGAAAGTCTCATTAGTCAGAAGAGCAAAACATAAAAAGAATTCGCATAAGACTGAAGCAAAAGGACTGAGTCAGAAAGCAAGCAGGAGCGCTCCCAAGAGCCAGGCTGGGCCCCTTGAGGCCAGCAGCCAGGGAACGCCAGCCCCGCGCCTCACCCGACAGTTCAGCAGCGTGTAGAGGACGTGGTCCGGGGTGGTCTGTGCTCTCCACTGCAAGACCTCCGAGAGGAACAGGAACTGGAACAGAGCACGGGGGTGAAGGTCAGGCTGTGCGGTCAGATCAGGCTGTGCGGTCTGAGGTGGGGCAACCTGGATACTCAAATCCATAGAGGCCGAGTGCTTTGGGTCTTAAAACCGCATGCTTCTCGGCGGAGTCGAAGACACGCATGCTGGGAAATCCCCGTCACACACGACCACAGGACAAGCAAGTGCCCACAGCTTTGTTCCTGCAGGGCTTAGATTCACAGCGCCCGAGTCAGTCACAGGCAAAGGGCTGGTGCTGTACCCTGGTGTGAAGTTTTCTGAAAGTCTGCCCAAGGATGGGAACCATTTCCCTCACAGGCAGCAGCAGCCTGCACAGAAACCCCTTCTCCTGGGGCTTGCAGAAGATGCAACATGGATTTCGGTGGCTACAATGAGAGAATCAGATCTGGTTTGAAAAAGTGGGCTCTGATAAATTTAGGTTTCTAGAATGGCAATACCCTGATGGCATGAAGCCACAAATTACACAAACCACACGTGTGCCACTGACCTGCTCCACAGTACAAGGGGCAGCCTTATTTCACGTCAGGGACAGAAACCACAGATACGGCTTCATCCCTTTCATCAACATTTCACGGGGCTGATTTTGCCCCATTTCCTAATGGGCCACACAGAAGGGGACACCTGTTGGCTGCGGGAAACAGGACCTCTGGGTGAGCCCTGAGCATTCTCAAGGCCGAACAGTTCTAATGGGGACTGTGGACACACACGGCGCACGGTCAAGGCCAAACGGTTCTGACGGGGACCGTGGATACACATGGTGCACCGTGCAAAGTCTGGGCCTCGGGAGTTTCTCCTATGGCTTTTAACGCCACTGTCAGGAGGCCTGGCCCCCAAACCTGGGTTTCGAACTGCTTCTTAGGGTCCAGAGAGCACAGGACAGAAGCCTTTTGCTGCAAGCTGCTGTGGGCAGGGCGGGCTTTGGATCTGGGCTGGTGGGGAAACTGCAAAGGAAGGAGTTCGGGGAACCGTGGGCCGGACAAGGACTGCCAGACATTTGTCTCGGTCCTGCCAGTCGTGGGATCGGACACTCATCACCCACTTCTGCGTTGCTGTGACATTCTTTGAAACTTTGTATCTCCCATAAACACATTTTTCTTATGAAATTATATGGTCTCTTGCAGGAGAAGACAGGTAGAATAAAGGAAGATTGGCAGTGGTGAACCACCACCAGTGCAGGAAGTCGGGGAAAGCCGGGAACGGTCGGGGACGGTCAGGGACGGTGGGGGATGGCCGAGGAAGGTCGGGGAAGACCGGGGACTGTGGGGAACAGCAGGGGAGGGTCAGGGAGGGTCGGGGAGGGTCGGGGACCCAGTTCCTACCTTCCGGGCCTGGTCGTTATCTTCGATCTGACCCAGATCTCTGCCGCTGGCCTGCGCAATTCTCTTCCCAGAGACCAGGTTCCCCACCATCACAGAGGCGGGGCCGATTTCTGGAAAGAAACAGAGACACGGCCTTGAGGAAACAAAAGAGAAATTCCTTAAGACTTGACCTCCCACCTTGGTAAAGACCTTACTCTCGGAAAACTTCTGGAAAGACCTGGCTTTGAACAAACCTTCTAAGAACAGGGATTCAACGAAATCAAAGGATTGTGAAGGGGAGTGTGACAAGCCTTGGTTGGGGTCCTCAGAAACGATGTTGTCATCATCCCGGAAGCCCCCTAGAGGCCCTCCAAGCCCACGCCTGACTTTCCAGTTAGTGTGAGAGCCCCGGGTGCCGGCACTCACAGCCTGGATTGTAAAAAATAAGACGGAAGACAAACACAGAATTAAAAGCCAGGATTTGTTTCACTGCAGAGACCTGTGGCTCCCGTCTGTTCGAGTTCTCTAGGGTCCACACACCTGAGATCTGACTGTGGACAAACAGACAGTGGACATTTCACATACGGATGTCATGGCGTGGAATTGAGGGTGACACTGTGGACAGGACAGGATAGAGTCGCTTCTCAGTATGTTTTACACACTGAAAAGGTCTTAGGTTCTGTCAGGCCCACAGTGAGTTGTGGAAGAATAAACCAAGGGCTGTCATAAAGTC
>NW_012104242.1:350500-364825 GCF_000951045.1 Mandrillus leucophaeus
TGGGCTCAGGTGAGCCAAGCCCTGTAGCTATGGAGTCATTACAACTTTGTATTTGCAAAGGATCCTCCCCTTCCATAAACACCTGTCTGAACCCTGTCTCTTATACACATCTAGATGTGTATAGGGGGATGGGAGAGGGGCAGGGGAGGGGGGATGGGAGAGGGGCAGGGGAGGGGGGATGGGAGAGGGGCTGGGGGAAGAGGCAGAGGGAGCAGGGAGAGTAAAAGAATGTTTACCAAAAGAATTGCATGTAAAATAACGATGACATTATCAATTTGCGCCTAATCCTTGGCTTGCAGGCTATTACTAAGTCAAAGTCTTAAATTCCCGATAAAGGTCAAGTGACAGGTCTATAAACCAGGCCACATGCGCATTCGTTACCACACAAGCAGAGCCGTAGCTAAGCAGATTGTTCATTGCCCTGTCAAACACACACGTGCCCAGATGCAGTTGACTGGGCGGTGGCACCGAACAAGGCTTAGGATGAGCCCGTCATCGTGACAACCACCACCACGGAGTCCCTCGGCTTCCCGAAAAGTTCACAGAAACGGTGGCACCAGAGCAAGGCAGTCAGGGCCTGACGTCCTGTGGCCGGCCCCCAGGGAGAGGAGAGCCACCGGGTCTCTACAGATGCGCAGCCATCCTTTTCAAATGTGGGCTGCCAGAAACGCTTCCACTTATCACAGCTACGCAGAAGGCACCTCAGCCAGGACTGAAATCTGGAGAACGGCCTACAAGCAGATGTCTGGGCTTCTGCCTGCCGGTGCCTTGGGTTCTAGGTGACGTGTAGGAGCCTCGAGTCTGGACTCCGTGTAACAGTAAAATGCCTTCTACATCCAGCAAATCATTTTTGAATGTTCACGTCGCAGTTGTGAACAGACTGAATTTCTTTTCTTAGTTCTTAATGAAGTATGGAAGAGGAATAGCCTTTTCACATTTAGCTAAAGAATTTGGTCAGGCACCGGAAGGAAGGGAGCTGCCCCGTGGTGGGAACAATTGCTCCTGTGTGATCTCCGAACACCCGGGAGCCCCTCATTCACCCGCCGCGCATCCTCTATCTCTATCAGATAGAAGCCTCTTCTGAATGAAGCATCTTTAACAGTTTTTTTTGAGACACAGTTTCACTATGTTTTCAAGGCTGGTCTCGAAGTCCTGGGCTCCAGCGATTCTCCCACCCCGGCCTCCCGCATTGCTGGGACCACAGGCGTGAGCCACCGCACCTGGCTGATGAAGTTCTTAGCCTTCTCCTTGGTGACCGATGCTGGACAAGACGACACGGCTCTTCTAAGAAGCCAACTTGGAAACTGGCCGAAATGGGTTCCAAGGTTTCCCATAATGTTTTTAAGAATTCATACTAGGGAAAGCGAGCTTTTGAGGAGAGATGAGGAGAGATCAGGCTTTTGTGGAGCCTTATTTTGTGCCCCTCCGCTACGTCTTCCCTCATCTCCACGTGCATCCTCTGAAGGGAAGTCTGGGGCCTTGAATGCCTCCCACGCAGACTCAGGGACGCAGTTTTCCCCACAGCTCCTGGGAGGCAGAGGCCTTCTAGCCGCGCCTCACTCTCAAAGTCCGTTCTTGGCAGCCGCTGACGGTCTCCCCTGCTGAAGAGAGGTGGGCGTGTCCCAAATGCTCCCAGGGTATATCACAGCCTCGCCATTTGAGCTACAGAGTTGAGAGGAATCCCAAAACGTGTGTATTTGAGGCTCGTCTCTTCTCTCCGCTCCCATTAATGGACTCACCCATCTGCAAGTCAGCAGCTGCCTCGCTGGTATTATCAAATGTCCTGCCATGCAATGCTTGGCGAATTCGCTCAGGGCGCAGGGCGGGAGTTTTATCTCAAAGACAGCAGCAAGACACACGGAATCCCAAGCGGGAGACAAGACCTTCCTGGGTGCCGGGCTCTGGCCATTCCTCAGCAGATTCCTCCTGCGATTCTGGGGCAATATTCCCAGGAACCTTTAAAGCTGAGGAATTGGACCTTGTTTTGTAACTAATAGTTGTACCAGCTCAGCCGGAAAGTTAAAGATCTTTTAATACTTTTGTGCTCAAATAAGATAATCTGAGGGTACACAGTGCCATTCCCTGAGTAAACATGAATTCATCCAGTAAGAAAGGCAATTTCGTTGTCAACAGGCTGTCTCCGTTTCCAGCATCTCAGAACACTGTCACCCATAAAACGGCTCAAGGCATGTTTGCTTTGGCTTCCGATAGGCTACTCACTTGTCAGGGTCATTTTAAATGTTTATCCAAAGGGGCCTCAGAAATCATCCAGCCCAATTCCGTCTCTGTGGTTTGAAGCTGAGGCCCAAGCTGCGTTTCAGGCCCTCAGCAGAGACAGATGAGTCTGTGGGCAACTCATGGGGCCTCAGCTCTGCCAGTTAATATTTGTTAAAAAGCTTTTTAAAGACACAAAATTAGGTAACCTCTCAGTTTAGCAAAAACAGATGAGACACCAAATATATATATTATTTTCTTTCTTTAAAGTTATCAATCACATGAAGCTTCATTTAATGAAGTTCTGTATTAGAGTAAAAAGATTTCCAATCTCCTGCGCCACCATTCCCCAGCTAAACCCCTGACGAAGAGGGCTTTCTGCAGGCCCCCTGACCACACCGCGTGGCTGCTGGCTCTGTCTCCCCACTGGGTTTTCCTGACCTTGGCGCGAGGCTGCCGGCTGCTCTCTCTCCCTGGGTTTTCCCAGTCGCGTCTCAACATTGGGCTCAGGTGAGCCAAGCCCTGTAGCTATGGAGTCATTACAACTTTGTATTTGCAAAGGATCCTCCCCTTCCATAAACACCTGTCTGAACCCTTTCTCCACACCAACTACTGAGCTGCTTCCCAGCTGGGACCACGGGTCTCTGGGTCGAGTGTCTGACAACGAACCAACCAGTGGGGAGAGAGGATCAGGTCGCTTCAGAGTTCACAATGAGGATACCCTGGAGGGCGCCGACACCTGTTATAAATCTTCCTACTGCAGAAGCAGCCTGGGGAGAGCAACGGCCTGTGTCCTTCACAAGGCTGTTTACTTCCCGAGGCGGCAGACAGAGGCGGCTTTCCCACCCTTGCGGGGCACTCCCTGAGGGAGGATGTCCATGGTTTGAGTGGCTCCCAACAGAAGGCCATGCACCCACAGAATGTAGTGAAATGGATACTGCTCCCTGCGACTCCACATTCCCCGTGCCAATCATGAAAACCAGGGACCACGAGAACAACGGTTTGGAAAAAAACTGTCAATCATAAAAACCAGAGACCGCGAGAACAATGGTGCGGGTGGGGCGGGGGGAGAAGTAATGGAGGAAGAATAGTTAAGGAAATCTACAAGATAAGAAAAAAATAAGAAGTAGGTCAGAAATGAAAGAGCAACAAGACACATGAACCCGATGTGCTTAGAAAGTGAGCACCACGGCCGTGTCCTTCAGAAGAATGAGCTTTTGCTACAAGAGAACAGAGCCAGCCAGTTATGTGCTGACGACCACACTAACACCCCTGAGCCTACAGAGAATAAAAGCAAGGCATTTACAGACGGAAGACCAGATCCAGAATCCCCCGCCCCGCATTCTATTCTTGGGGTAACCACTTCTTTCCCACAAGCATCAGCTTCCTGCAAGCAGCCCTGTGTGAACTCCCGCACCTCACAAGCTGTCCAGGTGGTGCACATACCTGGCTGCTTCTGTCGAGGCTTAGGCAAGTTTGTGACGCAGGTGTGGGGGCACATTAGGACATTGCAGGGGTGCAGAGAGCCCTCCAGAAAAAGCTGTTTTGTTTCTGACAAATGGATCCCACCAAGCGGGGTTTTGGGGAGGGTGTTTGCTGGCACCAAGGCCAGGCAATAAACTCCAACTTGATGTATACTGTCAATCGCCTAGAAAGTTAGGAAAGAGGAAGTCATATTATAATAGGAAGCATGAACACTCAGTACTTATTTATATTATGCAAAATATGATCCACAGTACACAGAAGTCTGTGCAGTATAAGCACTGTTCCCAGCACAAAAACGCCAAGGTAAGAGAAAGGGTTTTCTTACTAAACTCACTAAAGCTGAATAATGTTACCCAGGGCTTGTGGAAGACCAAACACAGTGAAAAAGGAACTTTGGAGAAAAGACATGTTCTCACGATCAAACAAAAAGCTTCCTTTGACCTCTCCAAGGTGACCAGTAGGAACCAGCTGTGCCAATTCCTGGTCCCTACACCCCCGAGTTTCTGGACACTTGATGTAATTTCTGATCAAACGAAGGGAAGGGAAAAAGGGCCACCCCATGGGCAAAGCCACAGCTGGTCACGCCATGATGTGAATGAAGGAAGGAGGCCAGAAACAAGGCAGAGGGGACCAGTGCCCAGGGCGAGGGAGGGCAACCTGCAGCACGCGGCTCATCCACTGGAAGCTGTCCTCCTCCGTGGAGTCGGGCCTCTGCTCTGCCACGATCACAATCCTCTCGTCGTGCAGCACAGTCACTGAGAACACGGCTATCCTGCGGGGACACAGGAGCACGGTGAGCCTGCACCGGACGCTCGTGCAGCCCTCCCTCCGCGATCAGGGCTCCATCACCATCACGAGCGGGTGACACAGCTCCAACTACGACTTCAACACGGCAGCCGTGCTTCCAAATCTCCCCCCACTCATCATTACGGGAAGAGCTGCGGGAGGCGCCCAGGGATGCTGCCGAGGCAAGGTCACCCTCATCCCCAGGAGGCCACACACAGCACCCGTGGGCTCTGGTGACCAGGCTACGCCTTTCGGTACAGAGGGGCAAATGTGCAGTGATCAGACCTGCTGAAATTGAGAGCGCCACACCCTTCACAGCTGAGTTTGCACCTGTGAAGTTAATGGTCTCCAAATCAGTAGAAATTTCCTGTTTCAGAACTAGTGATTTTCTGCTAAGTTTATGTGCCTTATACCATCAGTACAGCACAGTCACCTCTAGTAAACTCTTTTTTACAAAGAGGTTGTAGCTTTAAAAATAATTCAAAGGAGGCAACATCATCTCCAGGTATCTACTTCCTGCTCCTGTCAGCTTCCAAACTGAAAAAAGGCTCTAAAACACTTTGACTTCCTCCCGATTGGCAAAAACTCAGGAACCCTGGCAACTCATTTCATCACAGAGCCTCCGCTGTGCGCCAGGCAAGGCAGGGAAGAAAACTGCGGTAGAGCGGGGAAGTGGCGAGCGTCTGCGCGCACGCAAGTCTGTGACTCAACCGTCACCCTTGGGTCTCTCCAACCCGCTCTGTGATGAATATCTGGATCTTTAATTTGTGCCGTTATTTATCAGAAGTTTTCTACGGTATATTCCTTTATACTTAGAGGGGAAGTTCAGTGGAAATATATTTATGGGGTTCAGGGAATTTCTATAAAATCTTGGACATTCAGAACTAGGTTAAATCTCAGAGGTCAGAGTCCAGTTGCTTCAATTATACAGAAGAGGAAACCGAGACACAATACATTTAAGGAATCTCTGCAACGTTCAACCCTTCAAAACCACATAAAAAGTGTGGCCGACCGGAAACTATATGCTTAATTTGCAGAACGCCACTGACCTTCCCCTGTAGACAAACTTCATGGGTTCAACGGCCAGCGCGGTGGCCACAATGTCGTCGGCGTTGTGCCTGCGCCCGCTGACCACCATGAGGCCATCCATCTTGCCCACCACGAAGACGAGACCCCCAGGACCCACGAACCCCAGCAGGCCTGTCCTTATGAACGGGTATTCGCTGATTGGAGCCCCGGAGCTGGTCATGGGAAACACCTGCGGAAACAGCATCCATCACGCCACCGTTCACGTGGCCAGCTGGTTTTAGTCCTCACCGCTTCTCCTGCCAGCACGGCACCTGCTTTGCTTAAGCTCTGCCTTTCATCCCAGCAACCCTGCCCGAGGGCCGAGGTCGCAGTTACCGCTGGTGGCCAACAGGCAGAAACGCACTTCCCGCCCACCTCAGCAGGACCCCATCCGTTCCTGCACCTCCACTCACCTGCGGGAGCTCCTCCTGCCTCTGAACCCTGAACAGGTAACACCCAGAAGACTCACAGGAGGCCACTCAGCAAGAACTGATTACTTCGTTTACAAAACCACAATGTAAAAGATGAGTGAAGAGTCAAGGTACATTTTAAACAACGTATGTTAGTTTTAAAGTAATCTCTATTCATTCATAAAATGTTATTTGCCCCTGTTGGAAGTATGCTGAAAAGAAAAATATTAAGGAAGCAAATCAAATCAGTTCAAACTGTAAACCTCTTTTCCTCCGCCCTTACAGATAAATCACATAGAAATGGAGATGGGGTTTTTATTTAGCTTTGTATCTAGCTCAGTTTCGAGGGATATTTTAGAGAGTTCAATTCACATTCAAGAAAGCTATCATGGACAGGTACTGTAACATCTGTTCAGACACATCCAAAGTTCTCAACATTTAGACCAGGAACAGTGGCTCATGCCTGAATCCTGGCACTTTAGGAGGCTAAGACGGGAGGATTGTTTGAGACCAGGAGTTTGAGATCAGCCTGGATAACAGCACAAGACCCCATATGTACAAAAGAATTTCTTTTTAATTATTTAGGTGTGGTGGCACACGCCTGCAGTCCCAGCTACTCGGCGGCTGAGGCAGGAAGATGGCTTAAGCCAAGGAGTTTAAAGCTGCAGTGGGCTGTGATCGTGCCACTGCCCTCCAGCCTGAGTGACAGAGCAAGACCCTGTCTCAACAACAACCAAAAGTGCTAAACATTTAGGAAATGTATCCCCAAACAATTTATATTTTCTTACGTATAGCTTAAATATTGTGCTACTTGTAAGGCCAGGACCTACTTGGTAAAAAGATGAGTTCTGAGTTGTAGCACTGAACGTGTGTCTGACCCCTTCATGTCTCTGCTCATTACACAACACATCTGTGCACACGCCCCTTGCACGCACATTACACACGCGTCTGTGTATACCATAGACATACTTGGGTGAAGCCCTTCTCGCACACGAGTGCACGTTCCCTCATGATCCACTTTTCACAGTAAAAGTGAGAAAAGTAACAAAAAGGATCCTTTCTTAGGAAATCGTGCTTGTTGTTTTAAACCCTGGTTAAAAGGTCAGAACAATGCTGATACAACAAATGTATCAAAAGTGATACAAAGTGGTAAAGTGCCATCATTTTCATGAATATAAACATCTTGCTGAAAATGGACCTTACATTCCACGTCTGTCACTATGCACCTGCCAAGGCTGTTTGGAGACGGAGCCATGGGCAGTGCTCGTGGCAGGACTGTCCTCCACCTACCTCAAAGGTGTTCTTGGTCATGCCGGAGAGGCCATAGTAGGACGTGCCCGTCGCAACTGCACACACACACAGCTCCCCGATCTCATCCGTTCTACACAGCTGAGGAACCCCGTCTGGCTTCACTGAACACATGATGGCTAAAAGCAAACAGGAAAGCACACGCAGCGTGAGAGGGGGCGGGTGGGGAGAATAAAGGAAACAGGGAAGACGCGAATATGAACGAGGACACCAGTGAACAGGAATGGGGTCTGGAGAAAAACTGCATGGATGGTCGTCAGCCAGACATTCCTCTTCCCTGAAAAGCCGTGATTTTTCCTGTTGCAGCAATATGGCCAATTTCATAGCTGAAACATCAATAAATACTGCAACTGCTTTAATGTTAATGTGCAAGTTGTATTTAGGGGCATAACATCATCTGCCATTTAGATTTGGGGAGGACCCTCAGAACCAACCTCAGGGCCACCTGCCACACGTACATCAGCAACGTGGTGCAACCTGAACTCTGCAAATCAAGCCTCTAATGTCTTAGGGAAATCTGAACCTTCGATTTCATGCCCCGTGCAAGGTGAGTGCTTCCGAGAATACCACTGGAGCGCTTCGCGCACGGTTCAGTGTGATCAGCTCTCACTGGTCTGTACCACCAACACTTGATGCTTTGAACAACAACGTCCTACGTAGCCCCCAACTGCAAGCCACAGATCTGATTAGGGAGCCAAGAGCCTCACGCTTCAGAGGGGTGGGGTGTGCATTAGTGACAGCTGAACTGTTTAGAAAGAGCCTGAAACAGCCGGCACCCGCTGGGCTGGAGTACGGGTGTCTAAGAGGTGGAACAGCGGAAACATAAGTTAAACTCACAGGAAGAAAAATTCACATTAAAATTACACTGAAAGATTCTTCACCCATCATATTGGTAAAAATAAAAGTCAGGTAATAGGGCGGATAAGGGAGTGGAGAAAGAAGTGCTGCTGTTTACCGCTCGGCAGGGTGTAAAGCCTCACAAGCTTCGAAAACACAATCATCATAAAAGCTACATCGGTGGTTCTCTTTGAAACAGAACTCCCACTTCGAGAACTGTTCCCATTGGACACGAGGGGGTCACTCACTGCAGCAGGAAAAGAGGGAAGATCCCCAAACAGGGGAGGCTCAAATAACCTTAGTGCTCCCACAGTGTAGCACTGCGCCGCCTCGAGAACAGCACGGAGCGCGTTACGTGCTGACAAAGGACCCCGAGATATAAAATATGCGTGTGTAGGCAGTGGTCTGTCATGATGTGAGAAAACCCCCAAACCCAGGGCAGAGAACACACACGGGGTGCGGGGCGCACGCGTCTGTCCCACAGCCCCAGGTGCCTCTGACAGGGAGCCTGGGAAGCTCGCGGCTGCTCTCACAGTCCCAAAGGAGCGTTTCCACTGTGTCCTTCAGAACCTTTTGAAGACTTCACCATGAAGCTCCATTTATTTGAAAACTAGGTATTAAAGAAAGAAATGGAGCCAGGGGGCCTGGCCACAGCTGGGGGGCAGGGAGTGGGCTGGACACAGGGGCTGGAGGCTGGAAGCAGAGGCAGAGCCGCGGGGATGCTGGAGGGCGTCCACAGGGAACTGCGGTAGTGAGGAGTAGGGAAGCCAAGGGCTGCCTTCATTTCTTTTATGCCAAACCGGGCGAACAGAAAGGCAAGAGCTTCTGGAGTGCCCGGCCCCAGCGCAGCTCACCATGAAGGGGCATGAGGGGTCTACCTCTGTGAGACTCCACGGGGCGGGGGTCCCTGCTGAGGCCCACCTGACCTGGCGTCCTGCACCTGCTGCTGATGGTGGCAGCACTGCTCGCACGGGCATGGCTACCCTGCTGGGCTTGAGCCCACACCCCATGCCTGGAGGGCTCAGCAGGAGACACAGGCTCTGGGGTTCCCAGCTGAGAAAAGAGCCAGGTTCCCTTTCAGAGGCCAGAGAGCCAGGGGCTGATGCTGCCAGTGACCCCATGAGTTGAGCGCCAGGTGTGTGCGCCCTGAGAATGGTAGAGCAGCTTCTGGGAGGTGCCTGGGCGCTCCTGGTGGGGCTGGTGGGAGGCACGGTGGGCCCTGCAGCTGGGCGCTTCCTCACGCATCTGTGGAAAAGGCTTCTGAGACTTGGAAAAAGGGCTCTACTGCTGAAAACAGGCTTCATGGTCACACAGACTCACATTCCTTGGTTTTCACATGTGTCTGCCTTGGGGGAAGCCAAGCTTGGCTGTTCCCACTCTGGCTGGTGTCTTAGGGTGATGGACGGGCACGTCCTCTGGGGCAGAGAAGGGAAGCTGCCCAAGCACCAGTGTGGACCCTGCACTGGCCCCGAAGCCTTCCAGGGAAGAGGAGCCTGAGGTCCCACTGTGCAAAGCTGCCCTTCCCCATCTTCTCGATCGTCTACCAGGAGAGGGAACACTGCCTCAAATGTCTGAAGCCTAATAAGGACTTCAGAAGACTGGGAGTGAGGCTCTCAGCCCGAGGACACACCACAGGAACGTGGGAACGTCGGAATGTGGGCTTTGGTGATGTGTGTTAGAAAAGCATTTAATAACCGGTTAATCTGTGCGGCTCGCGACGCACACTCACCTCCAGGCATCACGAGGCCGACATCCTGCACAGTGAGCACGGAGAGCTTCTCTTCCGAGTCCACACGAATGACTCCGTAGGTCAGCCCGTGCATGGAGAGGACGCCCCGGCCCGGGGGCTGGTTACTGTCATCCGTGGGCCTGTAACGACAGTTTTTAACTTGAATATGCAGGGGCAGATAAGCCATCACAACCACAGCTGTGCAGTCAGCACACACGCGGCAGGCTGGGCCCCTGGGAACAGGGCCGGCCACCCACGTGGCCGCATTAGGGGGTGCTCGTTCTGTTTATGAATGGCTGGTGGCGAGTCTATTGCTTCCGCCTCTGCATTCCCAGGGAATCTCAAGAATACCCGAAAACTACGAAGGCAGCTCCTCTCCTGCCCTCTCTATGCAGGCCCTGCACAGACCGGCTCTCTCTCTCCTCCCAGCTCCTGCTCACTCCACAGTCTGCTCTTCAGCTTTGCAAATGTCTGGAAGCGGGTGCATCCACTCCAAGAATGCAGGCAGAACCACTGAACAGAAATGATGGAAATCCCGACTGTCCAGCCTCAATTCAGAGGCAGGCTGTCTGGGCGTATGCCCAATTTTAAATATAAGAATCTAAAATAAGATTTACGCTGTGCCATTCTGGCTGCCAAGTTCTAAGGAAAATGATTTGGGTGGCAGGCAAGCTGTAGAATGCACTGTGGGTCAGGAGAAGGGGGTCCAAGCAAGGCAGGTTTCAGAAGACCACTGCGCACACGTGCACCACTCTGGGCCCCCCTCCTCTGCCGGACACCCCAGCTTGCTCCCGCCGTGGGGCTTCTGCGCTGGTTCTCGCTGCTGCCCAGGTCGTTCCCCCGGCAGACCCCTGCACAGCCCCCTCCCTCCGCGTCTCCAGAGTTTGGCTCAAATTTGGGACTTCTCATCCCCTCAGAAAACACTCCCCACCCAGGTGCCCACCCCACAGCACACACCTCTGACTACCTGCGACCTCCTGACTCAGACCCAACTCTCCTGAGTTTGTTTTGCTCACTGCTGCATCCCAGCCCTGGAAAATGTCTAGCAACAAACATCTGCTGACTGAATTTGTGAACAAATAAGTTAAAATCTCTCTAAGATCATGGATTATATTCCTGAAAACTAACAATTCCTCAATGGTTATCTAAGTGAGTCACCACAATTTTAGGTACACATCACATTTGTTTCTGTAATTTTCCATATATAAATCTTTAATGCACTTCAGACTTAAAAGCTGGACCTAAGCTTACTGTTTAACTTTAAAATATTATGGTTTATAATGAAAGTGAAGATATAAATGAGGCAACATAAAAGTTAAAATTTGCAAGAGGAGATCTCATTTGAATGAATTAACTGGTGTACTGAAAAAAGTATGAAAGACTCTGGAAACAGAATTATTCTAGATGTAAGAATCAAAAAGGATAGAGCTAACCAGATAGAAAAGAAAAGTCTGCCCAAATAAGAAAACTCACACGGAACCACCTAGATGGCGTGAGCTCAAATCACTGGGCTTTACATTATTCTCCCAGCCTTTACTTCCCAGAGACCCCAAACAAACCAAAACCTCGAAATGAAAACAGTGTTGTCAGTGGTCCTGCCACCCTTCCCTCACCCTAATAGTCCTCTACAAAGATCGATGTGGGAGTCAGGAACTGTGAGCTTCAGTATCTGCTGTGGGTTGAATCGTGTCCCTGCAAAAGATCACCCCTTGTATCTGTGACCTTATTTGGAAGCAGGGCCTGTGCAGAGACAGATACCCCTGGACTTACAATGGGGTTACAACCTGATAAACCCATTGTAAAGGTGAAAATCGCAGGTTGAACCACCTTAAGCCAGGGCCATCTTATGACCAGGTTAAGATGAGGCCATACTGGGTTAGAATGGACCCTAAATCCAATTACTTGATCCTTGTAAGAGGAGAGAGGCCCGGACACAGGGAGCAGCTCACATGATGATGGAGGCAGGGACTGCAGTGACAGGTACCCCTCCAGGATCGCTGAGCACCTGAGGCCGGGGTGAGGCCTGGGGCGGGTTCCCTCAGCACCTCCAGAGGCCCAGCCCTGTGGCAGCTCGGGGTCTCCGACTCCAGCCTCCGGAACTGAGACAAGTGTCTGTTGTTTAAATCACCCACTGTGTGGTACTTTGTTACAAGAGCCCGAATACACTAACTTAGTGATAAAAATTTAAGGTACACTTATTTTTGTTTTAAAAAGTCACATGAAATCTAAACGCTGGGCTAGCCGAGATTCAGAACACTGACCTGCCAGGCCAGAGGCTGGGAGGAAAAGTTATCTTAGGGCCCAATTATGTGTGTTTTGTTGTCTCAATTACAAAATCCCCCTTCCCTCCCTTTTTCTTTTCTGAGACACAGTTTCACTCTGTCGCCCAGGCTGGAGTGCAATGGTGCGATCTTGGCTCACTGCAACCTCTGCCTCCCGGGTTCAAGCCATTCTCCTGCCTCAGCCTCCTGAATAGCTGGGACTACAGGTACCCACCACCACAGCCAGTTAATTTTTTTGCTATCATTAGTAGAGACAGGGTTTCACCATGTGGGCCAGGCTGGCCTCAAACTTCTGACCTTGAGTGATCTGCCCACCTCAGCTTCCCAACGTGTTGGGATTACAGGTGTGAGCTACTGTGCCTGGCCAAGATCCTCTTTTCTATGTTTAAACACAGTTAATGAGAAATAAAATTTGCACATTTAATAATACCTTAAGATTACAAATTGCATTTGCTATAGGAACTTTTCAATTATGCTTACACAATGATAGTTAAAGGAGGCTGAATATGTTCATATTAGTGACATTAACCTTGTATTAATTTAACCTGCCACTGTACATTTATTCATATTTGATAGATTCTCTTGCTAGTCAGAGAAAATGCATGGCCCTGGGTTTCCTTCCTTGCAGATGTGCAAGACACTGGCACACAGTCAGGCACAGAAGCGCAGTGCTCCTGACACACACACAGCCAGGCACAGAAGCACAGTGCTCCCGACACACACACAGGCGGACACAGAAGCTTGGTGCTCCCCCCACACACACAGGCGGGCACAGAAGTGTGGTGTTCCCCCCACACACACACACAGGCGGACACACAGGCAGGCACAGATGTGCGGTGCTCCCGGCACACACACAGGCAGGCACAGAAGCGTGGTGCTCCCGGCACACACACAGGTGGGCACAGAAGCATGGTGCTCCCAGCACACACACAGGTGGGCACAGAAGCGCAGTGCTCCCCATACACACACAGCCGGGCACAGAAGCCTGGTGCTCCCAGGACACACAGAGCCAGGCACAGAAGCACGGTGCTCCCAGCACACACACAGGCAGCCTCACAGCCCCACCTCCCCACAGACGTGGTGTCCGGGGCCACCCCTTAACACCTGACCTGGTGGTGCTGATGCCTCCCCCTCCAGATGGCAAACCAATGCCCCAGTGGTAACCTCCATGTGCCAAATGGTTCTGAGTCTTTCATGCATAAGGACTCAAAACTCACCACAAGCCTATGGCTATTATTCCCCAATTTCAGATGAGAAGACTCAGGCACGAAAAGGTTGACTTCACCACCCAAGTGAGTGGTGGGGCTTGGCAGGACTCAGACCCAAAGCACAGCCTCTATTCCCAGGACACTGAGGGCATCAGTCTACTGCTTTCTATAAAAACTTAGAACCAAACAGTACAACCAACGTGAGCACATTCTCAGTATGAACAAGGCAAACATCACAGTCCAAAGGGAAAGTGCCTGTTTCTGCTCCAATCCTGTGCCCCACAGATAAGCACTATGGAGATTTTTATATGTCAAAGTTTAGACTCCTAGATATAAGGTTAAGTATAAAATATGTATGTATACCACTACATTGATTTTTTAAAGAAAAGCAGAATCAAGATGCTGCTTCTTCTATGTTAGCAGAGAAGCTGAGTGTCGGGAAAAGCTGAGTGTCGGGAAAAGCTGAGTGTTGGGAGAAGTTGAGGCAGGGCTTGCATGTCTGACATAACGTAAAAGAGTCTTGGAACATGTCCGGGGTCCAGGGTCTAAAACTCCTCATGGCCTTTGGAACACCAAGCTCTGTGCTAAAGGGTGGAAGGCTACCCTGATGCACTGTTATCTAAGCCTAGGGCATAAAACCCCTCATGGCTTGGACAGAATCCAGGGCTCGTGGCCTCTGGAACGTGTCTAGATTCGCTGGCTCCTTGCTCTCCCAGGATCGAATGTATCTTGAGTTAAAAGAACCTGCTCTCCAGTATCTCAAGTAGCAGAGTATGTTCCACATGCTTCAAAGGAAATGCTAAACCGTCACAGCTGCAGACCACACGCTTTCCCTTTCGACCGCCACATTCTCGACACCTGTTTCTTTGATCACCAATAAATAGTCTGGACGTCCAGAGCTCAGGCCCTTCACAGCCTCCATATTCGCAATGGCCCGCTGGTCCCACTTTCTCTCTCAAACTGTCTTTTCTCATTCCTTTGACTCTGCCGGACTTCAT
>NW_012104242.1:368986-369830 GCF_000951045.1 Mandrillus leucophaeus
CAGGCCGACCTCACAGAGGAGGACCCAGACCGACCTCGACCCCCGACAGAGCAGCACAGAGAAGGAAGGAGGTGGCGCTCATCCCACGCCTGCCGTTCCCCACGCTGGCCTCAAAGCACCTGCACAACGTTGCTTCTTTGGGAAGACGCATTCGGGTTCCAGACAAAATGAGAAGTTACCGGGAAGCTTGTCTGAGAGTGGAGGGTGTTCCCTTCCGAACTAGCAGCCAGAGCCCCGAGGAAGTGTCTTTTTAAAAAAAAAAACAGGGTAGCTGCTCTGGTCTTGAATCACCATTCACCACCAAAGGTTTTTCTTTTAGACGAATGTAAATCAGCCCTGATGAAGGTGCCTGGGCACACAGAACACAGAGCATGTCCTCTGCTTTCTTTCCTCCCTGGGCCACGCTTCAACAGCAGCAGAATGCCCTTACACACTCATAGTACCCGGTAAAAGTGCCCTTTAAAGGACAGGGAGCAAGTTAGCTTGTGAACTCATTTTAGCAGAAACAATATTTTTGGGAAACACTTCTGCACAAGGAGAAATTCAGTGAAAAACGTGCACGTACAACGTTCAGTGTAACAGACTTTCAAAACCACAACAGATAACGGAGGCTCTGATTTTTAACAGGAAAAAATACGACGTAAAAGCAGCCAGTGTATTAAGTTATGAGTTGATTTAATGTAACATTCTTCCTTTTCCCTAATAGCAGCAATGCATGCCCACGAAAAACAGCCCATTTTAAGAGCCGCGCAGCACAGTGAGCCGCCCATCTCCACCGCCTCGCCCGCCCTGTGTAGGGCAGCACAGTGAGCCGCCCATCTCCACTGCCTCGCCCGCCCTGCAT
>NW_012104242.1:373110-391325 GCF_000951045.1 Mandrillus leucophaeus
CTGGAGCCATGCTTCTCTTACAGCCTGCAGAACTGTGAGCCAGAATCAACCTCTTCTCCTTATAGACTACCCAGTCTCACACATTCCTTTATAACAATGCAAACAGACCAACAAAAAGGAGAGAAGCAGGCCAGACCTCGCAATGTGGCCTCACAAGGAATGTACACTATGGCTTCCACCTAACCGTTTGCACTGTTGACTTGTCACAGCGTTTCCAGCCTCTGGAAACCATTCCATAAGCCTTGCCTGCATAACACCTTGAAGCAGCAGCTCCTCTAAATTTCGTGAACACATCCAGTTTGCTACTCCTGACCACAAGCAGAGCTCGGCCAGGCTCAGGACATTAACACAAAACAGATCAAGCAGTAAACAGGCCTTACCAGCCTCCAGCTCTAGGGCTTACCAGAGGAGCCGCACTGCACCTGCACCGCTTCAGTGCCGCCTGTTATTTGCTGAATCCCTGAGGCAAGTGAGTTAACGAGGGTCTTTTTCTTCATCTTACACGGGCTCTCTCCAGTCTAGTAATTCTCAGCTTAGCAACAGCAGCACATTTGGAGAACAAAGAGTTAAGCTGCAGACCCCTCCTCCCCCCAGCAATCTTCACACAGCCTGTCTTTGCAACAGATCACACAAAACACGCCTGTAGTCATGTAACTGTGGTAACGGCAGCAACACCTGCTGAATTCTTACTACGAACCAGGCGTGTTTTTAAGTGCTTTGTGTGTATGAACCCACTCAGTGCTCACACGGGCCTCTGAGGGGGCTACTGCTGTGATTCTCTTCTACAGACGAGGAGTCTGAAGGGGCTGAAGGTGAAGCCCCACCCACGTCACAAAGCTGGAGTGAGATGAGCACAGAGGAGGCCCCAGGCCGACCTTGGCCCCCGACAGAGCAGCACAGAGGAGGCCCCAGGCCGACCTTGGCCCCCGACAGAGCAGCACAGAGGAGGCCCCAGACCGACCTCGGCCCCCGACAGAGCGGGCACAGAGGAGGACCCAGGCCGGCCACACAGAGGAGGAACCAGGCCGACCACACAGAGGACCACCCAGGCCGACCTCACAGAGGAGGAACCAGGCCGGCCACACAGAGGAGGCCCCAGGCCGACCTCACAGAGGAGGACCCAGACCGACCTCGACCCCCGACAGAGCAGCACAGAGAAGGAAGGAGGTGGCGCTCATCCCACGCCTGCCGTTCCCCACGCTGGCCTCAAAGCACCTGCACAACGTTGCTTCTTTGGGAAGACGCATTCGGGTTCCAGACAAAATGAGAAGTTACCGGGAAGCTTGTCTGAGAGTGGAGGGTGTTCCCTTCCGAACTAGCAGCCAGAGCCCCGAGGAAGTGTCTTTTTAAAAAAAAAAACAGGGTAGCTGCTCTGGTCTTGAATCACCATTCACCACCAAAGGTTTTTCTTTTAGACGAATGTAAATCAGCCCTGATGAAGGTGCCTGGGCACACAGAACACAGAGCATGTCCTCTGCTTTCTTTCCTCCCTGGGCCACGCTTCAACAGCAGCAGAATGCCCTTACACACTCATAGTACCCGGTAAAAGTGCCCTTTAAAGGACAGGGAGCAAGTTAGCTTGTGAACTCATTTTAGCAGAAACAATATTTTTGGGAAACACTTCTGCACAAGGAGAAATTCAGTGAAAAACGTGCACGTACAACGTTCAGTGTAACAGACTTTCAAAACCACAACAGATAACGGAGGCTCTGATTTTTAACAGGAAAAAATACGACGTAAAAGCAGCCAGTGTATTAAGTTATGAGTTGATTTAATGTAACATTCTTCCTTTTCCCTAATAGCAGCAATGCATGCCCACGAAAAACAGCCCATTTTAAGAGCCGCGCAGCACAGTGAGCCGCCCATCTCCACCGCCTCGCCCGCCCTGTGTAGGGCAGCACAGTGAGCCGCCCATCTCCACTGCCTCGCCCGCCCTGCATAGCGCAGCACAGTGAGCCGCCCATCTCCACCGCCTCGCCCACCCTGCGTAGCGCAGCTGTTTTTGGCACTGAATATACTATTTACAGATACTTAATGTTTTGTTACCAAAAATGGGATCACACTATATAAACTTTTTTGCAAACTCTTTCTCATAAGCCTTGGACACCTTTCTGTTTCCAGGGGAGGTTACGGGCTGAAACTGGGGGGACCCTGTGGGGAGGCCCCTCCTCTGCTATTTTCTCACTGCACTGCGAACCTTTGCCAAAACAAACTTCTCATGTAATTCACCACAAAAACAGAACACACTGTCAAACGCAGGTGGTCGGGTGAAATTAAACAGGAAAACCCGGCTTGCTCTTCAATGCTGCCTAATTGTCACGCTCTGGTTCAGGTGATTTTCATCTCAAGACTATTCTATAGAGAATTTCAAAATTTTATCCCGCTTTTTAAGATAAAATTAGTTTATCTTGCTTTCCCTTACATGCTGGATTATGGAACTTGGGTCTGACTTTTCTGAGCAATCAGAAGTGCTCACTTTGGAACCACTTTGTCTCAGAGCTATGCTGTTTTCTCCTGTCTCATCCAGGCACCACCCGCACCCAGTGGGCACCAGACAGCACCCTTCTCCCTGTGGACACCTCTTCTTCGATTTTCTCCCAGCTAACTTCTAGCTTGGACACTTTCAAAAAATGGAAGATGGCTGTTGTGACAAGGGGGCAAAAGACAAGATTTTATCTTTTCTGGAATTACTGTTTCATTGTTTTACATGAATTTTTGTCTTTTGTTACTAAATTATCGGGATATCCAAATAATACTTTGTAGTTACAAAGCTAAAAATTATGCTTTTCAGTTCAATAAACATTTTCACAATGTAGCTTTAAGGAAATCAATTCTGTCACATCTACATTCTAGAGATGGTAACAGACTCAAATGGCAGGAGGTTTAGGGAGAGATGGTAACAGACTCAGACAGCAGGAGGTTAAGCGGATACTTGTAGCCAGGAAACAGTTTCCTGGTTTTTGCCTTGCAATTTGTCCTTTAAAAAATTTCTGATGAGTTTAGGCACCACAAACCCCTATTTCCCCAATATTTCCTACTCTAAAACTAATATCAGTAGAAGAGAAAACACAAAATATAACAGGACAATGACAGTTTTAAAGAGAAGAAAATACTTTAAATGCCTGGGTGAAAATACAGCTCACATAGGAAGACTGAGCAGACTTCACTAGAGCAGGTGATTTCCTGCCACCACTTGGCTGACACACGTGAACACAAGGGTGAAAACAGACACACACAAAGGCAGACACATTAACACAAACACGAAGACAGGCATACACAGGTGAAGACAGCCATGAAGAAAGGCAAGCATGCATGAACATGCATAGACACGCATGAACAGACATGCATAAAGACACGTGAACACAGACATGCCTAGACACAAGTGAACAGGCATGCCTAGACACACGTCTTTATACATGCATAGACACACGTGAACAGACACGTGAACAGACATGCCTAGGCACACGTGAACAGACATGCATAGACATGTGAACAGACATGCCTAGACACACGTCTTTATACATGCATAAAGACACATGTGAACACAGACACGTGAACAGACATGCCTAGACACACGTGAACAGACATGCCTAGACACACATCTTTATACATGCATAAAGACACACCTGAACACAGACACGTGAACACAGACGTGCCTAGACACACGTGAACACAGACATGCCTGAGGACAGGCACGTCTCCAGCCCTTGCCCCTTCAAGGTCTCCGACTCATGTTTTCAAAGACTCTCAACCACCCTACAATGAGTGCTGGTCATTTTTTGGCAACTGGCCTTTCTCTGAGGGGAGAACCGACTGTGTAAGTTCCAGCAGTGACCTGCCTCCAGTGCTGGGCAACCTGAGGGAGGGCCCAGTACCTGGAGCCCAGGTGCCAGGCTGCTCCCACATACCTTCCCATCGCCAGGGCTGCTGCTGGCTCCCGTGCGCCGCACTCCCCCACAACCCCTGACAGCCGCTGCTGGCTTCTGTACGCCGTGACCCCCTATCCCACCCCAACCCTTTCCCCATCACCGGGGCTGCTACTGCTCCCGAAAGCGCCCGTGCATCCTGCCTATTTATCAAGCGGGACACTGGAGGTTCCATCGATCCTGTGAGCCCTGAAACCTTCCAATGTGCTCTGTTTTGCATGACAGACATTCTATGTTGCTTGCAAGAGAGACATTAAGATACTCCACAGCTAGTAGGCTGTGGGCACCCTTGTCAGACCTGGGGCTCTTGAAGGCCCCGGCCCTTGACAGCCTGGAAGATCGACTCATAGCCCTGATGTCCACGCCCGGCCCTGCTGGCACCTGCAGCCCTGGGTGGCTTTCTTGTGAGTGCCTCAGCTTCTGATTTATCTACTCTTTTATGTTTTTTGTTTTTTTTGCAGAAGAGAATCACTAAGTGACACATATTCCAGAGAGGGCCAAAATTCTACAAATAGTAAGCAAATGCATCTGCAATTTTATCTGCATTCTACTGCAGATAATCGTTATCCTTTTTTAATTAAACGGACCGAAAGCCAAACAAGCAACCAGCTGCAACTCAGCATTGGAAGTTCAGTCTCTGCTTCGCTACCAGGAGCAGGGGCTGTCCCTGGAAGATGGTTCACACACAGAAGAGGCTGTCCCTGGAAGATGCTTAACACGCAGGACACAAATGCTTAGATCCCAACACAGAGGAAATGCCCATCCTAGAACCCCTTCAAATAGGCATAATCCATCCTCTACAGACCCTTCTCTGCAACAAAACAGGGGAATGTAGCACCTGTTTTTGTTCTTTAAAAAACAGAAGGAGTAAGTAAAACAAGAGCACTGTACTGCCTCCCATTCTGGACACGACGACATTTAAGAAAGCATTCATTTTGTTCTCACGCCAGAACCTGCAGGGAAGCCTTGCCAGACCTCACTTAAAGCAGCTTTATAGAACGTACGAAAGCCATTTTTCAGTTAATAACCTGGCCTCTGGCCTCTACTACGTGGAAAGTTCACCTCAAATCTTAAGACAGAGTACACTGAGTTCAGTCGCCGGCTCATTTTCCAAAAACACGCATCTGTCCCAACCCTTCTACAGCACACGATGGAAACCCCAGCACAGAGGGAAGTTTTCCTTCTGTTCACACATGCAGACAACAATGCAGAGAGGGGTGTGTTGGTGGAAATGCAAGTACAAGTGCTGCTTTCATCAAATTTATTCAAAAGTGACTTACACATCAGGGTAACGAAAGATACAGGTTCTAAGGACCAGCACTGGTTTCTCTCCTAAAGATTTTCACCACTGAGATAGAGTTGCTGCCTAATTCATCTCAGGCAATTAGGGAGTTGAAGCGCAATGGCCAGTTATACAGATTATTCTTTCGTAAAGCATGAGCATTTAACAGTTTCTGCATCATATGCATGATAACCACATAAAAAGACAGTCTTGATGAGACTGAGAATGACGGGCGGCAGGGAGAACTGGCACGGGAACACTCGGGGGGCTGCTGTTTGTTTTCAGGACACTGTCGTTCCTAATTCAACTTGGAATGCTAAAATCGTATCTTTTAATCCCTCTCGATCCTTCAATTTGTTGAGCCCAATCACGCCAATCAGAAAAGTGGCACACCCGAGAAGAGTGGCACACCCGAGAAGAGCACTGAAGCCAGCGCCAGGGAGGTAGCTCTGGAGACGGGCTGCTGTAACCCACGGTGGGCCGTGTCCAGAGACCACTCCTCCAGACACTGCACGGGGTACAGGCCGCAGCCGACCTGATGTATGTGCCCATGTGCACCACCGGGCGAGACAGTGGGAGGGAGACACATCCTGCTCTTGTTATTTCTGTTTGTGTCCCGGTCAATGCCTGCCCTTCCACAGTTTTGCCTATAATAATTTAAAAACCACACACTGCTATGGGAAGCCTGTTGCAAGTAGGCCTCCTGCACTCATCTACACTCCAGAGCTCACCTCACAAGAATGGAATGACCCTCCTCTTCCCCACCACTGGGAGTATTGCTGTGGACACGCTGCCCCAGACCCCCGCACCACACCTCCTTCTCTCTCGCCACACCTTCCTCTGGACCAGCCTTGGGTGGGCCGGTGACAGCCGACACAGGAACGCAGCTTCTCTGCAGGAGCCTGTTCTCGGCAGATGCTACAACAGCATAGTTAGGCCGTCAGTGGCACCTACGTCAACCAAGAAAAATGAAAACAAAAACCCAAACGCACACACGGCTCCATTTATGTAAAAGGCCAAGCGTGTGCCTAGCACGTGCATAAACACACGTGAGGTTTGGGCTTCACTTCTGGTGAATGACATGGGATTGTCAGAGCAAACTGTACAAGAGGCAACTTTCTGAATTTACCTACTTTAAATTTTACTTTCATTCACTCAAAAAATATGCATCAGGCATCAACTATACACCAGAGACAGACAATGAAAAAAATAAATATACCAGTAAATCCCACAGCACATGGAAGTCAGTAGCACTGCAAGAAAAGCAGGCTGATGAAAACGGACTCTATCCCACTCCAGATGAAACCAGAGGAAGGTGTGGTGAGAGAGGAGGTGGTGTGGTGCGGGGGTCTGGGGCAGCGTGCCCACAGCAATACTCCCAGTGGTGGGGAAGAGGAGGGTCATTCCATTCTTGTTTCCACGTACACGCACGTGGAAATCAGAGTAAATTCCTATCCCACCCCAGATGAAACCAGAGACTGACACACACGAGGAAATCGGAGTAAATTTCTGCCAACTGCAAGGACAGGATATTATGATTCCATGAGCCTCTAGACAGTTCCACTTATTAAGGAATTACGGTGAAACTGCAGAGAGTGATACATGTTTTTTAACGAATGAATCTGCATAAAAACAGAAATAAACTCACATTGAAAGGTTAGGTCCCGCTTTCACCCTCACCCTCAGCGTTCACCGTTAGGATTTCCTGATCTCCCTTCGCTGCTGAATCAGGACTGTCTCTAGGTTAGCTACGTAAATCGACAGGACCCAGTACCTCCGGATGGCCACAGTGAGGGCCTCTGGCGAGCTGGCACAAGGACAGATGACCTCCTGTCGAAGGCCTTTACTTTGGAAGACATTGAGAAATGCATCACAAGATGAAATAGACCCTAGAGTGAAAGAGGGACAATGGTCAGACAGCTGAAGCACTGTGATTGATTACAAAATCCCACCACAGAAAACCGTTCTGAAGGTGGGATTTAGGCACAATTGGATCTAGGCAGTATGGAAAAATATTTAATACAATTTTTTATGTTACACTGAAAGTGGTCATTCTCAAACAGAACTCAAGAATTTAAAGAACTCAACCTCCACATTTATGACCCCTTTTCTGACAGATAAACTTACTTTAGTAACTTTTCTGAGACTTGTTCCACTGTTTTCAGTATGGAAGTTCCAAGACAGGGGTAAATCTAAACCAAATGAAGAAAACTTTCCTCTCTATTAAATGATGAGGTCGAGGCATAATTATCAAGAACATACCTGCTAAACTATGTCCAAATATAGACATACTTTCCTTTATGCAAGATGTATTGTTTTGTAGAGTTATGGGTTAAAACAATTGTTTATTAAATTAGCTCAGGATTTTTGAAATTTTATATTTGAAAACTGTTTATAAAACCTGTTTATGAGTCTGCTTTTGTATATCTGGTATTAAAGGAGTTTATGCTGCTTTAACTTACAAACAAATGTTGCATATTTCATAAATGTGGTCAGAAACCTTTCATTAATTTCACTCTGCTTCTAAGTTTTATATACTTTTCTCACAAAAGCATGCTAGCTAGGTTCTCGTTTCAGTTGGCTGAAATATTTCTCAAGGTGTATTTATAGTATTCTGTGGAGCCACTAATTTACTTTATCTGAGTATTTTTGTTAGAGAAAATGATAATGAAATTACATGTAAAATGACAAATTAATTTACTGATCAAGAAAACTACTACAGACCATAAAGTACGAGCAGTCAAATATTTCCTGAATATTTCCTTATTACCTGCTTAGGGCTTACTTCATTTCATCCTCATGAAAGTTTATGACTTAAGCACCATTTTACAGGCAGGGAAACAGGGTCACCGAAGGAACTTTCTCTACAGAATCAAGACATCCTCTGAATCCCAGGGCTGTGGAGTCTACAAATGCCTGTCCTTATTAAGCCATCGTACCTCTCGGCCAGAGTGAGAGATACGGTTTGGTGATTTTAAGACAACTTCTTTACTAAGATAAGGATTAGAAAAAGAAAAATCAAAGTATAAAGAATGAAACCTGGGGAAAAAAAATAAAAAAAGACTCCCTAGCCTGCCTAGTTCCCACGGCTCCTCACTTACAGGGGTTCGCGCCGTCCGCCACAATCAGCATTCGCAGAGAGGAGAGGTTGATGTCTCTCTGATCTCTGTGTGCTACTAATGCCCAATGCATATCCCTGGATTTCACACACGCCACTTTTGCTAAAAGAAAAATAGAAATAGGTTAGTATGTGCCACCGTCAGATCGCCCCCTATTGAAAGAGAGAGATCATCGTGAGTGGTGGGGAAGGGTGAAGAATCACTGTCACCCAGCCCCTGTGAGCCTTGTTTTTTTTGTTTTTTAATACCAATCTCGGCTCACGGCAACCTCCTCCTTTTCCTGGGTTCAAGTGATTCTCCTGTTTCAACCTTCCAAGTAGCAAGGATTATAGGCATGCGCCCCCAGGCCCAGCTAATTTTTGTATTATTAGTAGAAACGGGGTTTCTCTATATTGGCCAGGGTGGTCTGGAACTCCTGACCTCAGGTGATCTACCCCCTTTGGCCTCCTAAAGTGCTGGGATTACAGGCGTGAGTCACTGCACCCCGCCAGACCCACCTTTGTACTGGCAGACCTTCTGGATCCAGGAGAGAGGGTTCACCTTCATCAGCGAGTACGGGATGCTGATCACATGCATCATGTTCATGACGCTCTGCAATCAACACAGGAACACGCAGGGTGAGCACGGAGGGGCACGCAGAGGAGCAGCTCTCAGCCAGTGGCAGGGACGCTAGGCCGCACGGAGGCAGGGGGAGCCCTCAGAGTGCTGCAGACACCAGGCCGCACAGCCCCTGGAGGCTCCTTAGGGTGGGGCTGGCAGGGACGGCAACTACAGAGGGGCATGGCAGAGGAGCAGCTCTCAGTGAGTGCCGTGGACACCAGGCCACATGGGGCCCCAGAGGAAGAAGGGGAGAGGAGGAGGAGGAGCCGCTCGCAGGAAGCACCACAGACGCCAGGCTGCATGGGCCCCCAGGGAAGGAGGAGCAGCAGCTCTCAGGGAGCACCACAGACACCAGGCTGCACGGGGCCGGAGGAGGAGCAGTCGCACAGGACCCTGGAGGCTCTTTAGGGCGGGGAGGGCGGGGACGGCTGGTCTGCATGAGCGTGGCACGGTCGGGTCTGGGTGTAATCCTTTAAAGTATGTCCATGGGAAAGCGACTCCCAAGGTCTCCCTTGAACTCCACTGCTTTCCCTAAACTACTGCTGACAGAATTAAATAATTTAAGTCCAAATCCTTTTTAAGATGAAACCTTTGGTGAAGTATCGCCATTTTCAACAGCCTTTCATATCCTCGAAGCCTAATTCTTCCTAGTGTGTTACGCTAACTTTTATTTTGCAGAACCCGTCTTGAGAACTGTACGCTGCTCTGAAACGCGGGGCTGAGGGAAGCTCACATTCTGGCTCTGGCCAGGCCTTGCTGCAGCAGATTGCGACTCCTGACAAAAATAAACTAGGACACACTGGCTAGTACCTGTACGCTGCTGCATGCTGCTGCACGCTGAGGCTGGGACTCACACATGCCTCACGCCACAGCAGTCAGACCAGGCACCACCTGGCGGGCTGTGCAGTGGGCTAGGATCCTTGCAGTCTTGTAGGCTACGGGATGGGGGCAGACAAGAGGGCACAGACCCCTCCGCAGAGCCACTGGCTCGATTCAGGAAGCTCCAGATGAAAACGGAAAGACAACGTGTGCCTTCCCTCCTCAGAGCTCCACCGACTCCCTCCCCACTCTGTGCTGGGGTTTGTGAGGGCATCTTAAAAGCTGCTGCTGTCTGCTCAGAGACCTCGCCTTAGATGCGACAGTGGAGAGACTCACACCCGCCAGGGCTGCCGGCTGTACCCCAGAGCACAGAGCGGGCAGGCTGGTACCACCAGCGGGAGACCCTCAGAGAGGCGGCCCCACAACGATGCCTCGAAAGCAGGGCTGTGCAGACAACGCCACAGCCAGAAACTCGGGGGTTCTAATGACGAGAGTGACTAACAGCAACAGTGACGTAGCTATCTGTTCTTTAGGACCTGATCATTGAATCATGTGTCAAACGTGTAGGTGGAGTGGGTGCTTAAACTTTAGGCCACATAATTCTCACACCAGCCACGTCAAATAGGATTGTTGTTCCCATTCACAGATAGGAAAACTGAGGTTCAGATTTGAGAAGGGACTTAGACGCACGTGTGATATGCCTGAGTCACAAAGCTAAGAAAGGAAGGGCTGAGACACAAGCCCAGGTCCTCCAACCCCAAAGCCGGGCTCCCCACTGCACCAGCACAGGATGGTTCTGGGACCGGGACCACACTGCTCCACTTTATCCCAGGTCCTCCAGTCCCAAAGCCAGGCTCCCCACTGCACCAGCACAGGATGGTTCTGGGACCACGCTGCTCCATCTCATCCCAGGTCCTCCAGTCCCAAAGCCAGGCTCCCCACTGCACCAGCACAGGATGGTTCTGGGACCACGCTGCTCCATCTCACCCCCTAATAGCATCAGACTTGAGAGATGACCCACATGTATCACAGAAGGCAGCCAGGTGGGCTGCTCTGGAGCCACAGATATTTGGTCTAGGAAATGCTTGCCGGCTCCTTTTCACATGAATTCTGGTCCACTGAGAAACGGCAAATCCTGTATTCATATGCCCATCACTCATGTGACAACTACTAGAATTTTCTACCACCAAAAGGTAAGAAGCTTCAGCATAAGAAATTATTCAAAAGAAAAATTAGTGAAAATTACCACATTCGAAACAGATGGGGGGGAGCATCTAAGCAGTCACGCTCCACGTAGCTTTTAAGTGCCAAGCCTGCCTTAAACAAATAAGGTTTCTTCCCCATAAGAAGTGCCCAAGCCCGGCACTGTCATCCAGGGCACCCGTGACTGTGAGACAATCATTTCCCTGCAACACACACTGATTGCCATCCTCAAAGGCAAATCTGTAAACTACTTTTCCCCGCAGAGTAACACAACAGCAGGCCCCACTGACTCAAGAAGTAACAGGAACATGCAGCTAACCAGATGTCCGGGACAGTGATCCACACACCAACCAACCTTTGATGTTACGCTAAGATACTGAATGCCAAAAGCGTGGGAAGGAAGATAATGATCTGCACGTGAGCCCTGGAAGGCTGTTTTCAGCAGCTGTAACCTCAATCCACGTGTCCAAGACCCTCACACCAGTGGCTGCTGAAACAACTGGCTTTGTGGTGCAGTCGTGAACCACGTTAGTGGACAACATCGGTCTTCTAAACAGTAATGATTTTCTCTTCACAGCGTGGGAGGAAGCAGCTTGCCCAAGCGAAACGTATGCACACCTAGGCATTTGTATTCCGACACCCAGCACACTCCTGTGTGGACAGGCTGGGCAGAGGGGGGACTCCTGTGTGGACAGGCTGGGCGGAGGGGGGACTCCTGTGTGGGACAGGCTGGGTTGAGGGGGGGACTCCTGTGTGGACAGGCTGGGCGCGGGGGGGGACTCCTGTGTGGACAGGCTGGGTTGGGGGGGGACTCCTGTGTGGACAGACGCGGCCAGGGGACCTCACTTACTGTCAGGATGCCATGCCAGAGCCCGACGTCTTTCTTGAAGTCCAGCACATTCACGATGGTTTCAGCTGCACAAAAGAGGGAGTCAGGAGATTCTTTCTTAGGACAGGACAGCAACAGACCAAAATGCAAAGAAAATCCAACACTGCATCGCAGGAAATAACAGATCTTGGAAAAATCCCATTTTGCTGCATCTTGGTGGAAATTCTGCAGACCCGTTTGAGTGCCGGTCACCCTGGAGTTTCTAGACAGATATCCTGACACACGAGTGAGCAGCGTTAGCTCTCCAGGCTGCGCCTTAAAACACAGTGTTCCTTCTCTTTTTATATATTTCCCCCTCCCTGCCTTGTTCTTTAAAAGATTTCTTTTCACTTCCTCACGAGTCTCCCAGGAAAGGAAGCTTTGCAGCTGGAGAGCCCTGTGTGCACAGAGGAGGTGGATTTTTGGCAACACGGGGACCTACGCAGCTCTACCGGAAATCTCCAAGGTTGGAGTTGCAATAAAACAAGGAGGCACTGGCATTTGGAGGACAGGGAGGGAAATCTATTCGATGACTATGGGGGAGGGCTCTAAAAAGGTGCTAAAAGCTCGTGCTTGATGAGGATTACTATCACAGAGCACCCTGGCCGAGAACAGGCCCAGCTTTCTCTGGAAGTCACCTGGCCCCCCGAGGTCAGTAGCTGCCTGCACATGACTCAGTCTCCCCGTCCAAAGGCTGAAGTGTGGAGGGTAACAGACAGAGGGGCTTTCACAACACACGGCCCAAGGAGACAACCCAAGTTCCTTTTGAAAAAAGTGAAGCAAGGAGGGAATGTATCTATTCCCTCCCCAAGAGTGACCGCCCTGGACCTTGGAGGTGTTATCAGGGCGAGGAGCAGGGGGCAATGCACCCCCAGGTGTGGAAAGTCCACGGCTAAACATCAGAACACCCGCGAGACACGTGCGTTGTTTTTAAAAGGGAGATGATGAGGATGGGGAGAGAATAAAAATAGTAGAAAAAGTGTTTCATTCCACAGCGGAGTGGCAGATGCCACTGTGGCTTCGTCAGGTTCCAGAAAGAGATGCCAGGCGGGGTGCACACTGCAGCTGTCCTGTCAGGGGGTCTCAGGGGGTCTCTGCAGGGGGTCTCAAGGGGCCTCAGGGCATCCCAAGGGCTCTCGAGGTCATTGGGGGTTCTCTGGGGGTTCTGAAGGGGTCTCAAAGGGCCTCAGGGCATATCACAGTGTCTCAGAACATCTCAGGAGGCTTCAGGGGATCTCAGTAGGACTCAGGGCACCCATGCGGGAGTCTCTGGGGGTCCCCGGGATCTGCTTGCACCCTCCCCTCTCTGTGCCATTTCAGCGCGGTTGCCACGGTTCCCTCCACTCACTTCCCCTCTTTGCCTCCTATATCGGCCCACCCGCGGGAAGGAAAACACATAACCACCACCAATTCTTCACCGCAGCAGCAGAGACCTGCCGAGACTGACTCAACCGGGAGGGCGGGCGGACACACGGATGTTTTCCTTAAAACTAAAGATACGCTCATGTGCACCCGGGATGAAGCTCCATGGCGTTCACGGCGTCTCCCCAAATCCACATGCTGAAGCCCCGGGCCCCAGCATGGCTGCGTGTGGAGAGCGCGCCTTGCAGGAGGTCAATTCGCGTTCAGTGGGGTCGTAGGGATGGGCGCCTAACCGCACATCTTACACCTCCTATGAGAAGCCGGGAAGAGACCCCCACTGGGAACTGCCCAAGGGCACGCTGACCTCAGACCTCCGCGCTGTGCAGACGTAAATGTCTGTGTTGAAGCCGCCCCGTCTGTGGTATTTTGCTATGGCAGGCTGAGCTGATATCCTAACTCAGCAATAAGTGAATGTCAGCGGAGCTGGGCACAAATGTCACACTATTTCTACAGCTACTCATGGGAAGGACGTGGTCTTCGTGTCAGGTGTCCCGGTTAGAACCAGTGTCCCGGTTAGAACCAGGGTCCCCAGGAGTCGGGGTCTGGCACCCCACCTTCCGTGTAGCCGCACGCCTGCGTCAGGGCCTGGCAGTGTGTCAGCAGCGCAGTCCTCGTCACCGTCACACCCAGCACGCTGCCGTCCTTACACGTCTTGTACTGAAACGAGACAGAAAGCATGAGGGAGGTGGGGCTGGGAGGTCACGGCAGCTTTTCTGGTTACTTGAGGTCTCCGAGTTCCTGAATTTTGGCGCTCGAGCAACCGTCGGAAAGACACATTAATTCCCAAGGCCACACTCAGGGCCAGTGGAGGCGGCCGAGGCTGACTCACCTCAATATACGCAGTGTCGTTATTGGCGTCTTTAATGTGTGGGAACCAGTCTCGGGGTGGTTTGGAGAGATGTTTCGACTCTGTGACAAACCACAGCAGCTTTGGCCAACCTTGGAAATAAACGACAAGTTCCTTTTAAATGTTACTCAGAAAGTAGGCCTGCAGAATTTCTCTCCATTCATGTGCTACCCTTTCAAACTCATCAACTAGATTGAATCTCTGGTGTTTCCAGATTTCATGAGATCTAAGACATGAACAGAAGAGCACCCAAGCCTCCACCATGCATTACCTTCATGTCACCCCACGGGCCGGCACCCCGGCTGTGTCATCGGGGACGTGAACGCGTGAAAAGTTGTGGGTCCACAACTGACGTTTCATTCCACAGAGGATTGAAACCGAGGCGGGGTGACGTATTCCCGCACCCGTCTTCTGACAAAGGATGTGGGCATGCGAGCTCTCGGAGCCTCAGTGGCATACCTTTAAACTGTGGGATCTCTCCTGTTGGGCTTTTTGGAAGTCCTTTATGGCAGGCGTCACTAGTCAAGGCTACGGTAACACCACAGCTTCCAAGCAAAAAACCTATTTGCTGGCTCCCTGCGTCCTGAGAGGGCAACAGAGAGAGAGGGGTTGAGAATCCATGACCCGCCCTGCTCCGCCCGGCCTTCGGCCCTCCCCTCCAGGGTTCGCACGGACCCTGGAGTCTGCAGAACGGGCATCCAACCCCAGCCCTGCTGCTTGGCATCTGTGGGACCCCGAACAGGTGAGCTGGCATGGCCTCAGTGTCCTCACGGGTAAAACAGGGACAGAAAGAACGGCGTCTCCCAGGTTTGTTGAGAATAAATTGGAAGAGCGTATGGAAAGTGCTCAGTGCAGGGCTGGTGCTCAGCGGGTCACATTAAGAGGCTGCTGTTACAGTTCCCTCCGATTCCATAAGACTCTGATCATAGGACACAATTACTGTAGAGAACAGACAGGGTCTGAAAAAACACTTCTACTAACACACTAACACCAAGTGCCGGATCTTTGAAACATTCAAAGACCAAAGGCACGGAAGGCACACCTGGCATGGGTGCCAGGCAGGGAACCTCAGCCAGAGGAAGGAAGACCTAGGTCACCTTCTCACCCTGAACAGCTCGGTCTCAGCGAAATAACTGAAGCTTGCTGAAACGGGCCACTGCTGTGCAGCCGCACCGGAGACACCAGGTACAGGTGGCTCCAGGCTGCCAGCTCCAGTTTGGAAGGTCAGACCTGAGCAGACCACGCCAGTCCTCACTCCTGTCCATCTGCCCAAAGGCAGCCAAGGCACTCACGTCACTCTCTCTACACCTGCCAGCTGTGCCAGCTGTGTGGGTTTTCCATTATTTCATTCATAAAATAAACCGAAAGCTCCAAAACAGCCAAGGTTCCAGGAACTAAAAATACCACATTGTAGTGAGCAAGTCCCCGTCTTCACTCCCCAGATGGCTCAGCGTGGACGCCCCCCTCCCCCGCATGGACCCTACACGGCCCGGTTGCTGTCGGTGATCAGAGGCCTGGCTGTGGATCTTCCCACCTGTTTCCCCGAAAACGGGAGAACATGAGCTGAAGAGTGATGCTTTCACCTGGGTAAATCAGGCAGCATTAAAATTTCAAAGCTGTAGTCTCTTGAGTGTCTAGTACTTTTCTTACTGTAGATTTAAATCTGCAGTGAAAACGCCTCTCTGTGGAATTTTCACGGTGCAACAGCCGAACGGGCCAACTAGCACACGCAACAGCCGAACGGGCCAACTAGCACACACAACAGCCGAACGGGCCAACTAGCACACACAACGCAGCTCCCCAAGGAATTTTCACGGAGCAACAGCCAAACGGGCCAACTAGCACACACAACGCAGCTCCCTGAGGTCTGGTCGTCAGGAGCTCGGCGGACAGACGGAACCCGCCTCGGGGACGTCTTGGGGTGCTTTTCCCACACGCGGTGCTTGCTCAAGGAAAGCCCTAATCAGTTACTTTAATGTGAATGTGAACATGACATTAGCAAACGTCCCAACTCTGCAGAGGTAAGGGGCAGAGGTGGGGCGACATTAGCTTCCACAGCGGGAAGGCAGCTCTGCGGAGCCAGAAAGTGCCGGGCCGAGGCAGGAGCACATGCGTGACGGTCACGAGACGGAGGAACGGCTGAGGCCAGTCGCTCATGGCTGTGGGTGGAATGCTGAACTCAGGCCAGGAGCCAACCTTTTCCTAAACCCTGCCCTGGTAATGTCTGCCCATGATTTAATATCCCAAATGATAAAATCATACACATAACAAGACTCCCTAAGAAATAAGAGACTGAAAACCACAGGAGCAGCAGGCCTGGGAGGATGCGGCTACGGTTCAGCCGAGGTGAGGCTGGGCCTGCTGCTCCTCAGCATGTGTAGAGCGCCCTGCCGCCCCATCAGACGCCAGCCCTCAGCACAGCTCTGCTCAGCCCCGGCCAGTGCACTCAGAACAGCACTTACCATGTCTCACCCTACACACCTGTGTGGGAGGAAACCCGTGCAGCCTTCAACACACAGACGTGCCCACATACACATGCACACACACACGGATGCGCACACACTCAACAGTCACACTCACATGTGCCCATGCATACACACGTGCCCAGTGTCCCCTCTCACATGTGCCCATGCATACACACGTGCCCACACTCAACACTCACACACATGTGCCCACACACACACGCATACACACTCAACAAAGAAAGGGATCGGACAGGTGGACCCCGCACACAGCACCAGAAGCAAAGGGCTGCAGGTCCTCGGTGGGCCTCACGGCCTCCGCAGCTGACCCACGGATGGGACCTGGCTGCGCCTGGACTAGTGGCTTTCTTCACTCACAGGCCTTAGTTCTCTGTCCTTGGAAAGGTGATGTCAGCCTCATCTGGCTGGATCTGAGGCCAACTCCGGGAAACAGGTGCTACATCTCAGGAAAGTGTGAATAAAAAGAATCCTCCCGGGGCAGAGCTTGCAGTGAGCAGAGATTACGCCACTGCACTCCAGCCTGGGTGACAGGGCAATACTCCGTCTCAGGGAAAAAAAAAAAAAAAAGAATCCTCCCAAGATGTGTTCAGAAAACTGGGTTCTCATTAGGGCCTTTATTCGAAGATACTTCTAATGGCTGTAGGACTGGCAGATGGAAGAAATATTAGGGTTCACATACTTATCACTACACAAATATGCTCATCTGACCCCACTTTGACTTGCACCACAGCCAACAGATTCTTTCAGTTAAAAATAAGAAAAGTTCTCTAAGACCAACAAACTGCTACACTCTAAAGGCACACTTCTCAAAGGATGGCACCCAAATGGCCAACAGGTCCATGAAAAGGTGCTCAACATCACTAATCATCAGGGAAATGCAAATTAACCACAGGGAAGCCAGGCAAGATGGCTCAACGCTTGTAATCCCAGCACTTTGGTTGGCCACGGCAGGCAGATCACTTGACGTCAGGAGTTCAAGACCAGCCTGGCCAGCATGGCTAAACCCCATCTCTAGTAAAAATACAAAAATTAGCCGGGTGTCATGGTGCGCACCTATAATCCCAGCTACTCAGGAGGCTGAGGCAGGAGAATAGCTTGAACCCAGGAGGTGGAGGTTGCAGTGAGCAGAGATCATATCACTGCACTCCAGCCTGGGTGACAGAGCATGACTGTTTAAAAAACAAAACAAAACAAAACAAAAAAAGCCACAAGACTACATCACCTCACATTGCTTGCATTGGTTACAATGGCATTTATCAAAAAGAGGAAAAATACCTGTTGATGAGGATGCAGAGAAAAGAAAACCCTTGCATGCTATTGGTGGTAATGCAAATTAGCCCAGCCATTATGGAAAACGGTATGGAGATTTCTCAAAAACCTAAAAACAGAGCTACCATATGATCCAGTAATCTTGCTACTGGGTATTTGGCCAAAGGAACTGAAACTGATCAGGAATCCAGGAGATTATCTGCATGCCTACCTTCACTGAAGTGTTATCCACAAGCGCCAAGACGACGAATCGACCTCAGTGCCCAAAGACCCACGAATGGATGCAGAGCAGGCCGACCCGGCACACTGGGTGCTATTCAGCCTTCAGAGAGGAGGCAAGCCGGCCGTGTGCTGAACCGGAAGGACATTACACCACA
>NW_012104242.1:391810-401672 GCF_000951045.1 Mandrillus leucophaeus
GAGATACAGGGGTTGGGAGGAGATGGGGAGATGTTAGTCAGAAGAGACAAAGCCTCAGATTGGAGGAAGATGTTTTGAGATCTATTACAGAGCAGGGTAACTAGTCAATAAAAATGTTACCTACATTTCAAAATAACCAAGAGTAAATTCCAAATGTCTCCATAAAAAATGAGAGGTAAGCAAGGTGACAGATACGTTAATCAGTTTGATAAACATTCCATGTTGTATGCATATATCAAAACACCACACTCTACCCCATAAATGTATATAACTTGTCAGTTAAAATAGTGTTTAAAGTCAAGTCACGGTGTCTTTAGAACTCAAAGGCTTGGCCTCAGGGGAAGGTCTCTGTCCTTCACCTGTGAAATCACTTGTGGTTTCCCTAGAATTCTATCCCATGACCACTGGTTTGCACAGTAAAGGTTTCTAATGCCCTGTTAAGGTCTGTGCATTCTCCACAGCTTTGGCCTCAGGGGAGGGTCTCTGTCCTTCACCTGTGAAACCACTTGTGGTTTCCCTAGAATTCTATCCCATGACCACTGGATTGCACAGTAAAGATTTCTAAATGCCTTGTTAAGGTCTATGCATTCTCCACAGCTTTCTGCATAGCCTGAGGCATCTGTAGGCAAAGTCACCTCAGGGTTATATTGGCATAGAGTGGGCAAGGCGGGAATGTCAGCCCTTTCTTCTGAGAGGGGTTTTCGTGCTCATGGTGCTTGGTGACAAAACCGCAGCCACAGAGGGCCCCTCCCCTATGTCCTGGAGGTGAGTGAGGGACAGGCAGGGGCTCTTTCCTGTGCCTGCGACCTCATCACCTGCACAGGTTACAGTCACTGATACCTAAGTTCCCAGGGACCTCCGAGCGTGAAAAGTCCTGGCCTCCTGAGACGTCCCCACGCTGTTCTCCTGCTGTGCACCATGCCCTCTGACCACAGAGAGTCCCCCCGAGATGCCCCTCGCCCCCATGCGGACCTGCCCTATCTACAGTGAACCTGCAGCCTCTACTCGGGTGCAAGGGGCTCTCAGCCAAGGGGGACTGTTGGTCCTCCTGTGGGGGAGGAAAGTTCCTCTTTCTCCATCATCACTGCCACACCTTCCCAGCCACGTGGCCTTGGAAAGATTTCTGGTCTGTTCAAAATGGACGGTTTATGT
Organism: Mandrillus leucophaeus; assembly: GCF_000951045.1. Classification (NCBI taxonomy): domain Eukaryota; kingdom Metazoa; phylum Chordata; class Mammalia; order Primates; family Cercopithecidae; genus Mandrillus; species Mandrillus leucophaeus. The sequence goes on from NW_012104242.1 coordinate 392,963, forward strand.
CTTTAACACCATTCAAAGGTACTTAACTTCATTATTTCAAAGCATCTTAAACATGTGTTACACTGAAACGTTTCATGGCTGAAATGAACGCCACCTTGGTATTTGGAGCTATGCCTAGGATTTCAGGTAACAGGATGGCATTTCTGCCAACCTGAGAGCAGCACTGGAACCTGCTCAGGAAAACCAACCCCTCACAAACACAAATCATTTTTCTCTGCAAACCAGCCTGGATTGGAGGACACCAGGCTATAACACTTAACATGGACAAATACAAATTGTTCAAGTGAAGAAAAGAATAAATTGTTACGAATAACAATGATAAATGTTTTGTGTCTGGTTATTGAACCATCACCATATGCTGATGCCTACAGGTTCCCGCAAATCATCATTTCACTGTTGCTTAGAGACCTCAGAGTATGTCCAGAGAGCCCCTAACCACTGACATGAACATCAGCTGAAGGGGAGCCTCGTCAACTCCTCACTAGATCCCAGGACTGGGTTAACTACAGTACTGAGGCTGTCATGTAAGCATGACTGGAGTCCTCCAGTCCTTCCACTTTTCTCACGTGTCGTGAAGACCACGGGAACCAGGGGGACGAGAAAGCACCTCACGGGAAGTCTGACCTGTCTGATGCACATGTGGAGTGCTGGCTGCAAATCCGGGGGCGGGGGAACTGGCATTCTCCCATAGCAGCTACCACAGACTCCCCTGCCTCTGCCAGACACGCGCATACTCGGGAGGCCAAGCATGAACTTCCTGGCTTTATACATAGGAAATGAAAATAGCAATAATCTTTCCTGTTTCCAAAAGGAACCCCGTTCCCATTCCAAGGGGCAGTTTGAAATGCAACCGTATAACTGGCATAGACTCTGAAGAGACACCCATGTGTGTTCTAAGAGGTGGCAGATGGTTTTCTTAAATATTGAGTCAACAAACTTTAATGTTGGAATAGCCACAAAGACAGCTGGAAGTTTCTTTGGGAACTCTTAGCCTGGGCTACCTATGATTGTTGCCTTTTAGAGTTAGAAGAGTCACCCACACAGTGCATGCATTAAAGATGTGCTAAAGGGGCCAGGTGCAGTGGCTCACGCCTGTAATTCCCACCCTGTGGGAAGCCGAGGCAGGCAGATCACCTGAGGTCAGGAGTTTGAGAGCAGCCTGACCAACACAACAAAATCTCGTCTCTACTAAAAATAAGAAAATTAGCTGGGTGTGGTGGCACAGGCCTGTAATCCCAGCTACTCAGGAGGCTGAGGTAGGAGAATCGCTTGAAGCCGGGAGGCAGAGGTTGCAGTGAACTGAAATCACGCCACTGCATTCCAGCCTGGGAGACAGAGCAACTCCATCTCCAAAAAAAAAAAAAAAAAAGTGCTAAAAGGAGCTCATGGTTTAAGGGCAGTGTGCATGGGCACATCACAGGTTTACGCAGCATAAGCCAAAACTAAAATTCTAAGCCCCTCAGCCAACTGAAGAGACCCCTTCCCTCAGCCAAGGACATTCCAAAGTTAACCTGAAAAACCAGTTCAGCTGTGATGGGAAGGAGGGTCAGAAGCGCCTCCTTACACCCTCATCCTCTGGTTAAATTCAGGCACAGCTGACCAGCAATGGCATTAAAAGACAGAACTCCAGACCGACAAAGCTGACGCTCTGTAGCAATAAGATACCAACATGACAAACAGCAGGCCCTGAAAGAAAAGTATTTTACCTCAAAATATATTTGACATAGTTGGGAATAGCCTATAAAGCTCTTTCTTGTGGGGAAAATCTACATCCTGTAGAGAATCTCCTTCCCTTTCCAGGGCCTTTTCCTGATCCAGGGAGAATTAACTAAGACTCTGGCACCTTTTTAAGTCTGATAAGAACCATTTACATCTATTCTTTCTGAAGCCTGCTGCCTGGAGGCTTCCTCCACATAATAAAAACCTTGGTCTCTACAACCCCGAACCCTAAGACACTGGCTTCTATTGATAACAGAGTTTTAGATAAACTCTTTCAACCAACTGCCAATCAGAAAATCTTAGAATCCACCTGTGACCTGGGAGGCCCCCAACTGCTGCCTCAAGCTGTCGGGCCTTCCTAGACCAAATGAACATACGTCTTATGTGTGTCGCTTAATGTCTCATGTCTCCCGAAAATGTGTGAACCCAAAAGCTGCAGCCAGACCACCCTGGGCACACAGTCTCAGTACCTCCTGAGGCTGGGTCTTGGCCATGTCCTTAACCTTGGCAAAATAAAATTCTAAATTGAAACCTGTTTCAAATACTTTTTGATTGACAATGCACATTAATTTCTTTACATCAGACTAAACAATAATTACAATAGCAAGTTTAGTGGTTTATTTTCCTTATAGAATAAGACCTGACAAATCACAGGTCAACCTTGGACTGGATGTGAAAACACCTGAACAAAAAAGCAGCATCCACCACCCTTCAAAAAATAATATATTTCAAAAAACTATCATTTACCCCAATTCTAGTGCACATGACACCAAGGAACAAGATTCTCAAACACCCTTGCTTTACTGACCAAGAGGCTGCTGCTCCGTGTTTGACCCCGAAGCAAGCTGTGCTCCACCCTCCGGGACACCCATCCCAGGCTGCAGGGCCCACCAGCGACCACGCCCCCTATTGAGGTAACTGAAGGAAATCCAAGGTCCCAGAAACAGCGAGGAGACCCTCACCCAGCTGGGAGACAGCCACCATGAAAGCCACCTCACTCAGCAAGAGACCGAGCAAAGGGCGCGTTCCTTACCTTCCTCGTGAGCGGCACCTCGATGGGCACGGGGACCACCTCGGCCAGCAGGCAACCGTAGAAAGCTGCCATGAAGGCAGCTGGATCGTTGTTGGGGAACACCAGTGCCACCTGTGGGACAGGCCAGAGCAGGTCAGCGTTAACGTGGGGTCCTGGCTTCCTAAGACGCCACGGAAGAGCTTGGTTCTAGATGAGGGCATGCTTCAGTGAGAACCAGGTCCTATGTAAAATGCATTTCAGTAAGCCGTGTTTTAATAAGCATCACTGCACCTGGCCTTGAATTCATGTAGAAGACCAATGTGTGAACAGTCGTCTGTCATACCATCACCAGAGTACGACTGCCTTTAATTTTTGCATATTACCTTCCATACCCACACATTCCACATAGATGAAGTCATATCCTACTGTTTCTCACTAAGCTTTGTAAGTACTTTCTTGTATATCTACACAGTCTTCATAACTGTCATGGGACAGTTGTGCAGTTTGTTAGGCCGTGCGCAGGACTCGGATCAGATCCCATGTCAGCGTTTAGGCTCTGGGATCTCAGGCACAATTGTGGCCTCTCCAAGCCTTAGTGCTCTCTGAAAAGTGAGAATGATAGAGCCTATGTCTTAATGTGGTCGTGAAGGTCTAATGAGAGAATGTACATGGAGAGCTCAGTGGGATGCCTGACACACAGCGTGAGCTCGTGGACGCTATGAGTAAAGGCCAAGTTACTGGCACTAGGGCCAGTAGCAGCATCAGTCCCGATGCCACACGCGTGCACTTGTTGTGGGCCCTGCCTCCCCCTGCAGCAGTCTTCCCTGTGTAGCTGCCTGGATGTGGCACTGATCCGTCCTGCCAGATCAACCGCTTAGGAACTAAGTTCCTAAGAGAATTGTCAGAGTTCTAAAACTGGTTAATGTAAATTATCAATATTGGTACCTACTAATAGATTTTTTTTTTTTTAAAGAAACAAGTTCACTCTATTACAAAGGCTGGAGTGCAGTGGCACAACCATAGCTCACTGCAGCCTTGAACTCGTGGGCTCCAGCGATCCTCCTGCCTTAAATATTTCAGATGGGGTCTCACTATGTTGCCCAGGCTGGCCTCAAACTCCTGGCCTCAAGCAATTCTCCTGCCTTGGATCCCCCAAAGTGTTTGGGTTACCGATGTGAGCCGCTGTGCCTGGCCAGTATGTTTTCTAAGTACGTTTTCCGATGGTCCTTTCTTGACGAGGAACAATTTTCCTTCGATGATAGTTTTAATAGACAGCCCTATTTCTGGATTCCCACTATGCCCTGCGAACTCTGCTTCTATTTTAACACAGGTTACTCGTGTGTGGGGTAGCATTAGTGTTCCTCTTCCTTATGGACAAGTGTTTTCATCAGCACATGAATCCTATGATCTTCCTATGATTTAGCACACGTGCATCATTCTTGCATTACCTCATTCTGGATTTTTTTTTTTTTTTTAGACAGTCTTGCTGTGTTGCCCAGGCTGGAGTACAGTAGTGCAATCTCGGCTCACTACAACCTCTACTTCCCAAGTCCAGGCGATTCTCCTGCCTCAGCCTTGCGAGCAGCTAGGACTATAGGCGTGCACCACCACATCAGCCATTTTTTTTTTTTTTTTTTTTGTATTTTTTGTAGATACAGGGTTTCACCATGTTGGCCAGGCTGGTCTCAATCTCTTGACCTAGTGATCCACCCACCTCAGCCTCCCACAGTGCTGGGATTACAGGCATGAGCCTCCGCACCAGGCCTCGTTCTTGAAGTTAAACAATTTATGAAAAATGTCCTAGCTGGAACTAACTTCATCACGAACAGTTTTGGACAAACATCCTAATCATCTGTGTATCCAAGTAAGCGGGCTGACATGAAAGCATCCAGATGGTCGTTGAGAGGGGAGTAGGCCATGCTGGAAAGGTCGGAATGCAGGATCATTGGCCGACACAAAATTAAGTTGTAGATTCTATGAATATATGAATATTTCCTTTCTGTATGGCATTTCTACAGTCCACTACAATCTGCTAAGAGAGATTAGAAAGGGAATAAAATGATTTGTACGTCTATGCAGATAAGCTACAACCAATTATTTCTTCAAACTGAGGTTTAGTCATGAGTGTCACGTGATGGACTGAGCTGATGGCATGTTTTTCAGATCTTGATATGGTAAACAAACAGTATTCAGTTAAATGTTTGTCAGATTTTCACATTACTACTGCTGTACAACTGCTTCCCCTAAGGCGGACCAAAAAACACCAGGAAACCTTCGAAAATTCAGAAGATGTTAAAGTTCCATCCAAAACTGATGATTGCACCTATTCATAAAGAACATGTTCAATTCTGACTTGTTAATCTTCCCAGAATGCCAGCTCTGGAGGCAGAGTCTGCACCAGGGGCAGACAGCTGAGACGGAGAGGATACGTGTCATCCCCACGGCCAGACTGCAATCAGCCCTCTCCCAAGAAGCACCTCGCGTCTGGCTCCTCTCCCAGTTCCTGGTGTGTCTGCTCAAAGGAAGTTCTTCTTTATCAGGGGTTTAAAATTCTCACTAGAGTTAATGCTGAAAATTCCGTATTATAGACCACTGCAGAGTTGTACTGAAATGTGATGAAATGTGGTATAACAAAGTTAATAAAAGCAGAATATAAAATTGTACATTATTGTACACACGCGACAATACAAGTAATGGATAGAAAAGGGGAAAATACTTAAAGGATCTTTTAGCATCAAAACTGAAAATTTTTTTTGCAATTTAAGGAAGAGAACAGTCTGTACTTACATCATTCCTTCAATATTTGAATCAGTCACAAATCCTGTTTTATTGCTATCTCTATAGTGATTCCAATGCAATACTTTACAAATACAAAGATGCTCGATTTTTGTAAACCCACATGGCTTCCCTCCATTCAATCCTCTGTGTACTTCTTTGATACCTCACTGTACCTAATTATTCACAGAGCAGGCGTCAGCCAGTCAGGAGGCGCCTGCACAGGCTCTTCAGGGGAGCGAAGGCCTTTCCGGCTGAAGGATTCCCAGCTCCCCTCCAGGGATCCTCGCACAGCCGGCCCTGCTGTCCAGACGAACGGCTTCAGCACCTTCCACGCTACCTCTGGGTACCCAACCAAGAGCTACAGGCTCATCTTTTCTCCTCGAGAGCCCTTCTCAGATAATATTTTGTAAGAATAATTTTAGAAAAGTAGCACCTTCACCCCTGACCCAATCAAGCTAAACCAATCCCTGCCTAAAATGAGCCTCTTTACATATTTCATCAAAACCGTGCTTCCTGTATCCCTACTGACATCTCAGAGGAACCCAGGAGTTTATTTTGTAATTATCATATGGAAACTTCAAGTATCTGGAGGCCATACTATGAAAGAATAAAAACTATTAAGACTATGAACCACATTACAGATAATGGAGATATTCCATTACAATTACCATTTCATTATGTGGTAACACACAATTTACAATTCTAACAATTTTTACATGTAGAATTCAGTAGCATGAAGCACAATCACACTGTTGTACAAGCACCACCACCAGCCATCTCTAGAACTTTCTCATCTTCCCAAACAGAAACTCTGTTGCTATTTAACACGAACTTTGCATTCCTCTCCCCCAGTCCCTGGCACCTCACCTTTCTACTTTTGGTTCTCTAGAGTTTGACTACTCTACGGATGTCATGAAACCACTCTTGTGAAAATGGTAACTGAGGAAATTATGACAGTGGAAGGGATCAGACCTAACCAACTCCATCTTGCTTCCAATCTTTAAGCTGACCTTGCTCATTCCTGGTGTAGGCCAAACTAACCTTGGGAAGGAATTCAGCTCACAGTTCGACTCTGAAACAAAACTGATAATAGCCCTTTCCCAAAATGACCCCCTTCTTGCTTGGGGACCAGTCTGCCTTTGCAGGACTAACAAATTAGCTGCAAGATTAGAAATTGCCGGTTAGGGGTCATACAGCCTCTGGTTCCAACAGTCTGAACCTCCCCAAATTGCCCCTGGGGATAACATCACTATCATGAAACCTAAGATCGGTGCTGGAGGTATTCTGCAGACCTTGCACTGGATGGAACCGCTGACACCACCCAGACAGGTCATCTGGCTCAGCCAGTTCTGGGAACCCACCCAGGAACAGAAGACAGCAGGAAAAGCTCACTTTGATCCCCGTTTGAGTCCACCTCCAACCCGACCAATCAGCACTCCCCACTTCCCAAGCCCCCACCCTCCAAGTTATCCTGAAAACCTCTGAACGATCCTGGAACACTTGGGGAGAGTTGAGTAATAACAGAACTCCAGTCTCCCGCACAGCCAGCTCTGCGTGAATCACTCTCTCCATCGCAATTCCCGTCGAGATAAATCGGCTCTGGCTGGGCAGCGGGCAAGGTGAACCTGTTGGGCAGATACACTCATAGGAGTGGAATCACGTAGTACCTGTTTTATGTCTGGCTTATTTGACTAGGCGTAGTATCTTCACGGTTCATCCACGTGTTATGTGCCAGAACTTCCTCCCTTCCGACGGGAAATCCGCACCTAGTCCTTAGATTTGGGGCTGCTTCCACCGTCTGGTTTTCTGAATCGGCTGCTATGAGCCTGAGTGTACTCACCTCTCCCCTACACTCTGTTTTCAATCCTTCTGGGTACACACCCCGAAGCAGAATTGCTGGATTACACGGTAAATCCATGTTTAATTTTTTGAGGGACTGCCATGTTTTTCGGAGAGGCTGCACCATTTTACATCCTCACCAGCAGTGCACGAGGGTTCCAATTTCCCCACATCCTTGCCAACACGTGCCCTTTTCGGTGGTTTGGTCATTGCCATGCTTCTCGGTGTAAAGCAGCGTTTCACTGAGCTTTTGGTTTGCTTTTCCCTATCAGAGATGCTGGCATCTCTTCATGTGTGTATCGGCCACTGCCAAATCTTTGGAGAAACGTCTACTCAAGTCTGGCCCATTTAAACATTTTTGTTGTTGCTTCTTTTGGTGGTGGTGGGTTGTAGGAATTCTTTAAATATTCTAGATATTAATCTGTTGGCAAATAATTTGCAAACATTTTCTCCCATTCTGTAGGTGGCCTTTTCACTTCTCTCAATAGTTCTTCTTGATGTACAAAAATTTTTAATGTCAAATCCAGCATCGTGAGGTATCTTCCCTATATTTTCTTCTAAGGCATTTTCTTTACGTTTTCTTCTAGGTTGTGGTTTTAGCTCTTACATTTAGGCATTTGGTCCATTTTGAATGAATTTTTTGCATATGAATTTTTGCACGTTAGGTAAACATCCAACTTCATTCTCTTGCAGGTGGATATCCAGTTTTCCCAGCGCTGTCTGTTGGAAAGGCTGTCCTTTCCCCATTGAGTATCTTGGCACCCTGCTGGAAATCACTTGTCCATATACACGAGGGTTTATCTCCGGGCTCTTTGTTCTGTTCCATTGCTGTGTACGTCTGTCTCTAAGCCAGTACACTATTGTGATTATTATAAGCTTTGTAGTAAATTGCATAATCGGGAAATATGACATCTACAGTTTACTTTTAAAAGAGGCCAAATGTGTTCAATAAAAAAATGGGAAAGAATCCCAGTCCATGGTCTCCTGGACCTGCTGCAATCTGTTGAACACGCCCCACAACAGACTCATGCCTTTATAGTATTGCTTAAGTAATCAAAGCTCATGCTTCTGTTGGTTTACGGAGCTCTAAATGATGTCTTTCTGTAATTCACTTGGAGTCCTTTAGGTAGGATAACCTAACCTTTGGGGCACGTAAAGCACATAGGTAAAAGGCTGTACATATAAATGCAACAAAACCAGGTTCTATACCCAGCTCCACATCTAAACTGGGGCATAAGGCATGGACAAGACCATTACCTGCTCAGGATGTAACATTAGAATGGAGATACCATTAATAGTATCTGTCCTGTGTAACTTACCAGGTAGCAGTTAAGAAGGAAAACTTGCTTTCCAGTGGAAAGC
>NW_012104242.1:401722-411908 GCF_000951045.1 Mandrillus leucophaeus
GCCCCCACCCTCCAAGTTATCCTGAAAACCTCTGAACGATCCTGGAACACTTGGGGAGAGTTGAGTAATAACAGAACTCCAGTCTCCCGCACAGCCAGCTCTGCGTGAATCACTCTCTCCATCGCAATTCCCGTCGAGATAAATCGGCTCTGGCTGGGCAGCGGGCAAGGTGAACCTGTTGGGCAGATACACTCATAGGAGTGGAATCACGTAGTACCTGTTTTATGTCTGGCTTATTTGACTAGGCGTAGTATCTTCACGGTTCATCCACGTATTATGTGCCAGAACTTCCTCCCTTCCGACGGGAAATCCGCACCTAGTCCTTAGATTTGGGGCTGCTTCCACCGTCTGGTTTTCTGAATCGGCTGCTATGAGCCTGAGTGTACTCACCTCTCCCCTACACTCTGTTTTCAATCCTTCTGGGTACACACCCCGAAGCAGAATTGCTGGATTACACGGTAAATCCATGTTTAATTTTTTGAGGGACTGCCATGTTTTTCGGAGAGGCTGCACCATTTTACATCCTCACCAGCAGTGCACGAGGGTTCCAATTTCCCCACATCCTTGCCAACACGTGCCCTTTTCGGTGGTTTGGTCATTGCCATGCTTCTCGGTGTAAAGCAGCGTTTCACTGAGCTTTTGGTTTGCTTTTCCCTATCAGAGATGCTGGCATCTCTTCATGTGTGTATCGGCCACTGCCAAATCTTTGGAGAAACGTCTACTCAAGTCTGGCCCATTTAAACATTTTTGTTGTTGCTTCTTTTGGTGGTGGTGGGTTGTAGGAATTCTTTAAATATTCTAGATATTAATCTGTTGGCAAATAATTTGCAAACATTTTCTCCCATTCTGTAGGTGGCCTTTTCACTTCTCTCAATAGTTCTTCTTGATGTACAAAAATTTTTAATGTCAAATCCAGCATCGTGAGGTATCTTCCCTATATTTTCTTCTAAGGCATTTTCTTTACGTTTTCTTCTAGGTTGTGGTTTTAGCTCTTACATTTAGGCATTTGGTCCATTTTGAATGAATTTTTTGCATATGAATTTTTGCACGTTAGGTAAACATCCAACTTCATTCTCTTGCAGGTGGATATCCAGTTTTCCCAGCGCTGTCTGTTGGAAAGGCTGTCCTTTCCCCATTGAGTATCTTGGCACCCTGCTGGAAATCACTTGTCCATATACACGAGGGTTTATCTCCGGGCTCTTTGTTCTGTTCCATTGCTGTGTACGTCTGTCTCTAAGCCAGTACACTATTGTGATTATTATAAGCTTTGTAGTAAATTGCATAATCGGGAAATATGACATCTACAGTTTACTTTTAAAAGAGGCCAAATGTGTTCAATAAAAAAATGGGAAAGAATCCCAGTCCATGGTCTCCTGGACCTGCTGCAATCTGTTGAACACGCCCCACAACAGACTCATGCCTTTATAGTATTGCTTAAGTAATCAAAGCTCATGCTTCTGTTGGTTTACGGAGCTCTAAATGATGTCTTTCTGTAATTCACTTGGAGTCCTTTAGGTAGGATAACCTAACCTTTGGGGCACGTAAAGCACATAGGTAAAAGGCTGTACATATAAATGCAACAAAACCAGGTTCTATACCCAGCTCCACATCTAAACTGGGGCATAAGGCATGGACAAGACCATTACCTGCTCAGGATGTAACATTAGAATGGAGATACCATTAATAGTATCTGTCCTGTGTAACTTACCAGGTAGCAGTTAAGAAGGAAAACTTGCTTTCCAGTGGAAAGCAGAGGTGGCGCTGAACTCTGTAATGTTTAAACGGTGGGCATCTTTTCCACACAGGACTGTGTGTTTTGTAGATTCAACAATTTAAGGTGCACTTACCCTATCTCCAGGCCGTACCATGGGTTCCTGCTTTGTGCCTAATTTGTGCAGAATGCTGTAAGCGACCTTCATACTTCTCGTCCACAGCTTGCCTATGAATACAAATCACAGACAAATGTGCACGTTAAGCCACACAGAGAGCACTGCTTCCGCAAACCGAAGTCCAGGGCATGAGTCCACTCTGCTTCCTGTATCTTGAACTGGGGGCAGCTGAGCAAAGGGGAAACTGGTAGGCGAGAATGGAAAATGAGTGAAAGAACAGGGATTCTAAAAACAAAGCTTCAGGAGAGAGAATGAAAATAAAAAGTGAAAACCAAGTGTTGGCCTGTCTTCTGATCTGTGATGTGGGGGCCAGCGGTGGGGGGAGCTGACAGTGCACCCCGTCACAGGGCTGGGATCTGCCCAGCTGAAATGACACTGCCAGGGAGCAGGAGGCCCCAAGAACCTTCTCCCTGCAGATCAAAGCTCCAACTCATGCTGAGTCCCTGGAGTCAAGAGGAGTAAAAGCAATGACTCCAACCGCAACAGTCAGAGCTGCCCGGACGCTGGGACAAGGCCGGCACAAAACAAATCCCCTCTGAGTGCACGAGGTGCCTGTAGCAAAGCCCCTGAAAACACCGACGGTCAGCACAGAAACCGTGGGGAAGGTTCTAGGGAGGAAAGTCCTGTGGGGCCACCGCAACAGCGTCACTGCCACAAAGTCACGCCCGGTGACACGTCCCGCGTCCACAGTCGGTCCCACGGGACTGAGGAACACAGGGCAGAAAACCACCTCGAGAGGCTCCAGACTCAAGTCCTGCGTTTCTCACCTTCAAACTTCCCTAACCTCAGGGCTTTAGGGTTTTTAATGATGAATCCTTGGATTCAGATAAAGATAACGGTAAATATAACAGTGAGATCAAATAACAATGACTTTAAAGCCTAAAATGAGTTCTTAAATTACACAATGGCCTTTTACAATCTAGTCTCAGAGGCTTCAGCTGGGAGAGCTTCTCGGTAGTCAAGATGTTAGAAGACACGATAATGCTTTAATAGTGTAATAAAGGTAACAGCAATCAACTATTTTGTTTCAATGCAATCACTGTTTTAATCTTTTCCCTATTTTAAATGTAAACGCTAAATCAGATTTCGTTGTTTACAACACAGTGCAAATTTAAAAACCCTGAATTTGTTTATTTCCTATGGGAATGAGGACTCCTCGGATATTAATATTTGTTTACCACAGTATTTATCCCTTGCTAATGAGAACATGAAGAGAATGATTTTTTTTTTGTTCTAGTTCCTAGGACATGTCCTGGTCATAGTATGGGTTCAGCAAATGTTTCTTCATTTTACTAATGTCACAGGCAAGCTGTAATGAAATACAAAGTTACAGTGTGCATTCTAGCATATTCTTGAGCACTTTTGCTAGACACACTTTTATTCATGTACCCTCCTCCCGTCTTCCTTAGCTCCTCATCCTCAACACCGTAGGTAGTCTTCAAGACTGGCAGCTTTACAGTCATCTGGAATTCTATTTGGGGATTTTATTTTCCTGAAAACGATCACTGGCTCATTAGATGTAACCTGGAGTATTTCTTCCCCAACAAAAACTATTATTCTGTGGCTTCGGATTTCTTTAATGTGAATAAGATTAGGGAACTATTATAGTTGGGTAAACAATAACAATCAATTCATTGCAATTGAGAGAAAAACAATGTGTTGCAACTGAATAAATCAATTACACTCGATTAGCACCATTCTAGTTTGTGAAAATTTCAACTTCATTCTCAGCTAAGAGTCTTGACATCCTAAGTTCACACAGAAGCTAGTTAACAATAGAGTTTGATAAAACACATGCAAACTTTTGGCAAAATTCTTGAAATATATTTGGTATACTTCTCAAACAGAAAAGGCAAGAAGTTAAGCTGCTGATATAAAGATACAGCAGTTCTTAACTGATTCATAAAGGAGATGTGTGTGAGGTCAGCACTGTTGTATTAGATATTAATTGTAATTTCATTTGGTTTGGACTGAGGAACACGCAACTGTACACAGTGTAACTGGTGAGGGGAGAGGTAGTGGGTGGCAACGGGCTAAACCGGAGCAAGCCCGGGAAGGAGGCGGGAATTGAGACACACCATCAACTAAGCAAAAAAGCAGCAAGGCCACAGAAAGGTGGCCCAATGCGCCGCTAGCTCAAGCGTGTAGATTGCTCGAAACACCTGGAGTAATAGGAAAACCATAAATAAAGCATAAAAAGGGAGCTGAACATGAGCATCTGCTTGGTAGGAACGCAAAATGAATGGGTAGGTCTCTCCCGAAAACCACAGAGGCGGCAGAGTGTAGCACAGAGCTGCTGGACGCAGGACGTGAAGGGCAATTAACGGCACAGCGTGACTTATTTTTACAAGATTATGAAATGCCACGGGTAGTCTAAGGTGGAAAACAGAATTATAAGATGTTCCACAAGTTTATTGACTTGTGGGTTTCATTAGCCACCTACACTTTCTATTAATGATCCTAAGTTTATCAGCTGGGAATTCTGCTACCCCAGCGCTTCGTAGGAAGCTAAATTTGGGGGTTGAGGGGAAACAGCAGGAGCTTAGAGAATACAGCCCTTCAGTTACACCAGGTTACTCAGTATTAGAACAATTCTCATTCGACGAGCTTGTTTCTGAGTCATCTCAGCAACAGCCAATCATTCATTCATCTACGTTAGCGTTTCTGTGCAGAGGGAGCTTTCCACAGTATTCACTGCGTTTTCATCTGACAAGCTGTAATCTTACATTTGGAAATGTGTCGCTTTCTTATATTCCTTTAACAAGTAAAAACCAAGATCAACCCACGGCCTGCAATTAATGTGGGTAATTAAAATACAACAACATATAGATGATTTAAAAACAGGAGTTAAAATGCATTGGTTGGGGGCATGAGTTCTGATGACTCCAACTTTTCATATGAATATTCAGTCTGTGTCTTACGTCTCCCATTCATCTTAACCTTGCAGAAGGGGAAAGACGCCAGCACTGTTCAATGTTCCAGCAGTAGAGAGGGGCGATCCTTCTGATCGAGATCATAAGCCCCGTGAGAACTGTGTCTTATTCGTCTTTGATTTCCTAAAACTTAGTCCCATGCCAACGCATACTGCATGCTTAAAACGTCCAAGTGAACGTGTGTTAGTGCTCAGAGTGAACGCACGCACCCGGAAGAGCACGGCTGCTCCTGGAATTCCCGGCATGTAGGCGGGGAGGCCTCGGAGGCCATCAGCTGTCATGCAGCAGTGACTCCAAGTACACAATTAGCTCCAGGGCTGAATTTGGCCGGAGATGAGGGTCACATAGAAAAGTCTTTCATCCTTTTGACTGAATAAAACCTATTTCTGAGGGCATAATTTTAAAAGTAAAGCTTATGCTTCATCATGGATGACACACACTATCCATTTAAAACCACTGAATGAAGCCATAAAAGCAAAGGAGCCACAAAACACACGCTCCCAAACCCAGTACGCTCCTAGGCCCAAATCCCCCTTCTGTCGGTGAAATGCACAGGTCGGCAGCTGCCGCCTCCCGGAGCCCCACCCCGAAAGGCTGGGCTCTACTTAGATTCCATGATTCAACAGAGCATCTGGCTTTGGGCCTCCATGGCTAATGGAGAAATCAATTCCTTTCCTACCTGCAATCAGAAAAGTGTTGTGTTATAACAACAAAACCCAAAGTTAAAAACAAAACCTGCGAACAGACAACAGGTGGAACGACGTACTGTACCATGCCCAAGAGCCTCGAATTGAAACAGCTATGTTTAAAATTTCAACTGTCAACATAAACCTCAGACATGCAGACATAATGAACCATTTTGGTCCCTTAGTTATTTCCTTATCTTTTGAAAATTCGAATTAATTTTTTAGAGATGGGGTCTTGCTCTGTCACTGAGGCTGGAGTGCAGTGACACAATCATAGCTCAATGCAGCCTCGAACTCCTGGTCACAAGTGATCCTCCTGCCTCAGCTCCCAAGTAGCTGGGACTATAGGCACGAGCCATCATGCCAGCCTTTTAGTTACTATTTTCTTTGTAAAGCTGAAGCAAAGAGAAAATAGCCTGACAATCTGCTCCTCCACGGTCTCTTATCCACAGAAAAAAAGAGAACGCATTTCTCTGCTATCGTTAACCGTGTGCAAAAGTTTTCAGACTGTATTAATTGTACTGAAGACTTAAGGGAAAGGTGGTTTCTCTGGCCTTCGGAAAAAGTCCCTTGGAAACCGATTTTGTTTCTTCTGAGTGATACATATCTGAAAGCTTAGACAGATTTTTCTAACTACCAATCTTTGCTGAAAGCATGCATTTCAATAAATCACGTATGTATTTAAGAAAATCTAACATCTTATTAAGAGTTATGGTCACTGCTTCAAGCAGCCATTTCTGGTTTTAACTCAAAATATATTTAACAAAATAACTTTCGAGATTCCATTTATTTCTGTGCCAGAAACATAAGGCAGCTTAAAATCCATCAGTCACCAGAAGTAACGGACACTGAGCTTTGTGCGTTCGGGAGTGGCTGTGCGTGGCCACGGGCAAAGGGCAGAGGGCAGAGGGTGAGCCTCGGGATTACCGTGAGGATGTAAACGGACACTGAGCTTCGTGCGTTCGGGAGTGGCTGTGCGTGGCCATGGGCAAAGGGCAAAGGGCAGAGGGCAGAGGGTGAGCCTCGGGATTACTGTGAGGATGTGAACGGACACTGAGCTTTGTGCGTTCGGGAGTGGCTGCGAGAGGGGGTGGGCAAAGGGCAGAGGGTGAGCCTCGGGATTACCGTAAGTGAGGATGTAGAGGGGCTTCCCGTTGGTGTCCATTGTGGTCAGGCAGGGCGCCTTGGGCGAGATGGTGCCCCACCTCTGCAGCGCGGCCTCCAGCGACGGCGGCCAGTTCGTGACCACGCCCAGCTGCTCTCCACGCATGGCCAGCATCTGGGCCCCCTCCGGCTTTGGTTGGTTCGGATCTGGTTGTTGAACTAAATCATTTGAATACAAGAGGTTATGAGAGAAATGCATCCACATTAACGTGGCTACTTTTTGTTCTTTATAAAGCAGCCAGGAGATTTATACTTAAGGTGCACATTTATTGGCTGATAGAAAAGCATGCTTTTCTACAATTGGGGTCTATACACAAGCATCACGAATGCTGGTAAAAAATCAGTTCTTGTAATTTCCAAGGCAGCATGTAGGTGGAGTGCTTAGGTGGACCTGGACACACCTGCAAACTGACAACAGGTGGAACTGCGCAGCATACAGGCAGAGAGCTGAAAATTTCCATTGCCAACATGAACTAGTGATTTTGGACCCCAAATTGCTTAAATCTTGCTAAATTATATTTTGTCCTTAAAGATTAATGGTACATTTATTTTCCGAGGCAGGGTCTCTCTCTTCTGCCTTGGCTGCAGTGCAATGGCATGATCACAGTTCCCTGCAGCCTCGACCTCCCAGGCTCAGGTTATCCTCCCACCTTAGCCTCTGCTACAGTCCTAGCCTGTAGCTAGGACTACAGGCATGCACCACCATGCCCAGTTAATTTTAGTGTGTGTGTGTGTGTGTATACATATACATATATTTTTGTAGAGCCAGGGTTTTGCCATATTGCCCAGGCTGGTCTTGAACGCCCGGGCTCAAGTGATCTGCCCACCTTGACCTCCGACAGTGCCGGAATCACAGGCATAAGCCACCGCACCTGGTCTGAGCTGTACATTTAAATCTGCTACAAGTACTCTGAATAACAGCAACACGGAGCGAGTATTTTCCTGAGTAAACCTAAAATCAGTGCATCATAAATACCACCTGCCCAATCCTTGAGAGAGGTGAAGAATGGAAATTATCTCTCATTTCTGGAACAGACTTGTCTCTCACTTTATGACTGAGAAGAAAAGCGGCCGCTTTTACTTGTGGTTTAACGCATAAGATAATAAGGAGCTCGAGTTTGCTACAATGAGCAGTTCTTGTGCTTTGTTTCAACTTTAAGTTGTTTGTCTAAAAAGACCCAGGAGCATCTGGGGGCAAAGGCAGCAGCTCCGGCATCTATAAGGAGCGGCAGGAGGAGGAGGGAGGAGGCGGCACCTCACACGCCTGTTTTGCTGTGAGCGAAGGATTTCCCCAGTTTACTTGTTTTTCTGTATGTTTATACTTTACTTGTATTTCTATACTCTTCGAGTTCTTAGAGACCTGACCTGGGTAACGGAACAAAATCACCTCCTGCAGAGGACGACTAACAACCAGGTTTAGAAACCTGCCAACACCGAGGCCGCCTGGGAACACCACCTGCTCCCTATACCTGGGTTCCCATTATCCAATGAATGCCAAGATTACTGCTCTTAAGAAGTAAAATAGCCCTGCAGAAAAAACGTCATTGCTTATGGGACCATCGGCGCATCTGGAAGAAACATGTGGGAAAGAGTTCTCTCACCTTCTAATAATTCTTCAAAGTCATCCACAAAGAATTCTCGTAAAGGTGGTCGTTTCGGTCGTTTGAGGGTATTGACAAGTTGCTGGATTTTTGCTGACACCCGGCTACTTACTGGTACTCCTGAAAAACAGGAACCAGTGGGTGGGGGAAGCGATCATCACAGCTTCAACGAGCACCCACAGTCCCACAGCCCCCCTGCCCAGCACGGTTGCAACAGGCTGGCATCCTTCTAGATGCCATCCCGGGAAGGGCCTGAGGTGGTCATGCTGTACAGTAGCCCTGTGGCTACGCAGGAGACAGGACAGAGATGCATCAGACCCGAACGTCTCCCATGTTCCAGCATGCGCTGTTCTGCCGGTCATGCTGGGAAGAGCATCAGGACCATATGCTTGACCCCGGCTCTGATTCTCAGGACAGAACTGTCATCTGCAGAGGGCAGACTCCTCATTCTCACTGCCCCAGGTCCCCCTTCTCAACAGGGCGAGACCATCGGTGGAGCAGTAAGGCCTTTCCTGAGTCTGTCTCTCCAGGGACCGTCAGCATTCGGCCTCACGGAGGCACGAGAACACTGGGCTGGTGAGTCACGTCTGGAACCCCCAGCATCCCACAGCCCCGGGCTCGGGTTCCAGCACCACCACGTCCAAGCCCTGTCCACTCCTAATAAGGCTGAGCTCCTCACACATGATCCAAACCCACAGCTCAGCCGACACACAGGCAGTGCATCCTCAAGCACAGAAGTTAGTCTCTAAACTCAAATTTTTGTGTAACAGAATACTAGCACATACCTATCCAAGTGGACTGAGAAAAACCCCATTTTATAATACTGTGCTAATTACAGCAAACGCTGCATCACTCTGAAAATCAACTGATTTGATAAATGAAAAAGTCAGTTTTCAAATGTCAAGATAAATCAATCAAATAAATGAACAAGACAGAGGATCAAGACACTGATGCTCCAACTAGATCGAAAGCGTCGTCCTCAGGCACACGCTCCAGGCCAGCAGGACCTGGGAAACCATCAGCCAGAGTTGTGGGCCTGGACGGTGCAGGGGTCTCTGCAGCTGCAGCTGACAGGCCATTCCCTCACCTGAGGCAGAGCCCTTGTTCGCCCCTGCACTGGACCATAAAAAACAGACCTCAACATTTGGGGGGAATAGAACAGAATTCAAGGAAATTTTTTCTATCAAGAATTTTTAATCAGTGTCTCAAAATGCTCTGTGGGCACTTTCAGAATTGAGACATTAAATATTTCATATCTGAAAATACAGAAAAACACACAATCCAGAACTCTCAACATCTAAGCATAGTATTTTCCCATTAAATAGCCCAACTAATTTGGTTCGGACCAATCAGACCATCCCCGCCAGGCCACGATTCTCAAGCTTAATTTGGCAGACGTCAGAATCACCTCAGGGCCCCCAGAACTTCTAGCTCATGACGTCGGGAGTGTGGCCCAGAATCACCCTCCCAGCGAGGGCCCCTGTGGGTTCTGGTGTGGGAGGCTGTGACACATCAAGACGACACAATACACCACGCGGGATTTACCTGGGCAACAAAGGCAAAGATGACAGACTTGAAAGATGACATAGTTACTAAAATGACCGTGACAAGAGTAACAAAAACGGCCAATTTACTATAGACTGAACTTATCAGAGAACTAAAGTAAATAATGACACAGGCATTCCAGCAAAAGTCATCGCACCGGCAACCAGGGCGATTTCAAGTGCACTAACTGGACACTTGCAAAGGCCCGGCCGGGCTCTGCCTCACCTGAGGATGCAGCGGTGTGCCTGTTGGAGCTCGGATAGGCCTCCCTGTCCACTGTGCCTGTCGGGGCTCCCACAGGCCTCCCTGTCCACTGTGCCTGTCGGGGCTCCCACAGGCCTCCCTGTCCACTGTGCCTGTCGGGGCTC
>NW_012104242.1:412618-413416 GCF_000951045.1 Mandrillus leucophaeus
TGCTCTGAGGTGTACGTGGTTACGTCAGGAGGTGCAGAATGATTTTCTGTAAAGAAGCACATCATGAGTGTTTCTGGTGGTTGTGGCGTTTGCTCTGCAGGTTGAGCAAGCCATAGCTCAGGAAGAGACTGGAGCACAGGTGCTCACCCTGGGGGTGTAGTGAGAAGCCAAAGCCGGTCTCAGCCACGTCTGCCACACACATCCGGCACAAAGGGGGACCCCAGCATAACTCATGTTGCCGAAAATGGAACAGAGGTCGGTGAAACCTCAATTTCCTAACAGGAGCCATGTCAGCGGCGTTTTAACTAGAATAACGCCAGACCGGCGACGGCCGGGTGTCGGGAACCCTGTGTGTGTTCACGGAAGGGTCCCGTTTCCTGTCGGCCGCCGTCCACACAGCCCAGGGCTTTACTCGCGCTTTGGAGCCCAGGGCCTGGAATTGGAAACCCAGCTCTGGAAACTTCTGGGGATTTGGGGATGTCCCTTAAGCTCTCCATGCCTCAGTTTCTTCATCAAACGGGAACAGTAATGGCCATGACCATGTAGGGTAGTTGGGTGGACTGCATGAGTTAACACATATACAGTTCATAGGATTTTCTTTACTAAAGGGGGAAAACATCAAGAACTATTATTATTTGTCTCAGTACAAACAATACTAGTCATTCAAAAAACCACGTTTACACCCTAATGTGTACTAAGGACCGCGTGAGGCCAGTGAGCGCATGGAGCTCTCTTACAGCACGCGGTGGAGAGAAAGCCAAGCCGGACGTGGCTAAATGGGGAAAAGCCTGCTTTGCT
>NW_012104242.1:413466-414395 GCF_000951045.1 Mandrillus leucophaeus
CCACTGTGCCTGTCGGGGCTCCCACAGGCCTCCCTGTCCACTGTGCCTGTCGGGGCTCCCACAGGCCTCCCTGTCCACTGTGCCTGTCGGGGCTCAGATAGGCCTCCCTGTCCCCTGTGAGTTCCGTGCACCACAACATGAGGGCACGCCACGGCTGCTCCATGCAGCTTCACACAGGGGCACTGTATTTCATTCACCGCTAGGTTCTACACTGACTTTTATGATCCCGGGAAGGACTGAGACTTAAATACAACAGGGGCTAGGTGATACAAACCGCCGCTGTAACCAGAACATACCAAGACCAGGCCACAGGAAGGAAGCAGCAGCCCTTGGCCGCAGCCTGTTACCAAGTCGCTGACATCTCTGTCCAACATGGATAAAAAGACCCTCTTTCCTCCAAAGTCTAAAGCAACATATTGGCCCATCTGACAGTAATTCTGTTGTACATTTAACTTCATCTTGCTCTTCTAAGTGACTGTTCATGGTCTTAACACCTGTACAGGAATTTCTCAGTTGCGGAACCACTGTTATTCAGCAGATAAAATGGCAGATTGTACCCCAGGAAGAAACACACCCAGCCACGGGCACAGAACGGGACATCAGCACAAACCGTTTACCAGAAAAAACGCATCTCTGCTTTGGGACGTACCATCCCCGGTCTCCATGAGCTCCGCGTTGCCGTACTTGGGCGCTGTCCGGGACCCCGTGGAACCCTGTGGTCGCTCCACCTGTATGGAGTGCTCTGAGGTGTACGTGGTTACGTCAGGAGGTGCAGAATGATTTTCTGTAAAGAAGCACATCATGAGTGTTTCTGGTGGTTGTGGCGTTTGCTCTGCAGGTTGAGCAAGCCATAGCTCAGGAAGAGACTGGAGCACAGGTGCTCACCCTGGGGGTGTAGTGAGAAGCCAAAGCCGGTCTCAGCCACGTCT
>NW_012104242.1:415435-416768 GCF_000951045.1 Mandrillus leucophaeus
ACAGAAGCCACAGAAGCTGACATTCTGTGCTGCTGAAAGGGGTGCTTCACCCCCAAAGCCTTTCTTCCCCGGACTGCCCGCCTCAGCACCGCGCCCGGAGGCCGTCCAGACGGCGAAATCAACCGAACACACAAAAACAGCAACAGAAAATCGAGGCACCAGAGGCCGGGAAACGAGGCTCCTTTAGGATCCGAGAACCGGGCGGGGTGGGGGCGCTGAGCCGCCTGGGCACCGCGTCAGCCCTCCTGGGGGTGTCAGTCTGGCGTCACAGGTCGATTTGGCCACGCCGCTCACTTGGAACCCCTGACTGAGAAGAGAATGATCGACTCTCACTAAGGGGAGGGCCGGCCACACTGTCCTCCGTGCCAGGACTTTCCACCTGGAGGCCCGATTCCTGCAGAACCACCCTCAGTCCTCGGGGGATGGGATGGCAGCGTTTCCGAGGCCTCCTCTCAGCTCCGAGGTGAAAGCGCCGCAGACAGCTTCTGGATGGACAGCGGGTACAGCAGTGGACACAGAAAACTAGAACGCGGTTTCCTATCTTATGCCAAACTGGCTTGACTGTGAAGATGCATGTGAGATGTCCCTACTTAACTGCTGGCATAAATTGGTGGGAAAAATCCACAAAGGACTTGAGATTTCGCTTTAACAACAAGTAGAAGTGCGGCCAGCTCTGTGACACTGCGTGACCTGGAGTCTGCAGCCCCCGGCTTTTCTCCCCTCCGACCAAGGCAGCCTCTGGGCCGCCCCTTCCGTCCCTTGCTGGAGGGCTTGGCCGGTGTGACTCTGTTGTGCCCGGACTCCGTAGAACTGTCACGCGCACACACGATCACACACGCTACGTTCTCCTTCACAGGCTTCTGATGATCTCAGAAGGTCACATGCACATCTGACTTTTTACTTGTTTTGCCACAGAAAATATTTTTCCTCTTCTAAGTTTCATTATTTTGCCACGGCTTTTCCAAAAAAATTCCAAGTTACAGAAAATTTCCAGATAGTCTAGGAAGATTATCTTTGTGCCCAATTAGAAATTAACGGAACGCGATCACCCGAGAGTTACATTTGGGTCACACTGAGCCCTGATGTACATGAGTTAGGAGCCCCTCATAGTTTGGATAAATTAATTCTTTGTACTAAAACTTCCTCCAGTATTGCAAGGGTAAATCCACAAAGGGAGGCCCAAGTGCAGTGATTCATTTGTTCAAAAATCTGTGTTTTTCTTGGTAAGACTCTGTGCATTTCCTTAAAATTGAATAAAATCCGAGGATACAAATGCTTCCACCAAGTGGCAGAGGTAGTGTCTGGCCTCCCCGTTCACGTCTGGCAGAGCCTC
>NW_012104242.1:417757-429951 GCF_000951045.1 Mandrillus leucophaeus
AGCTTCCAGAAACAATCCAACCAAAGCACCCCAGGGGCCAGAGGGGCTCTGCGCTCTTTCCACTAAGGGATTCCACAGCCACGATGCAAACAGAGGAAAACGTGCACACACAAAGGCATTTAGACAACAGGCACAGAAAGACACTGTGAAGCGTGCTCACCTATGTGGGTCTGGGCCATGACGTCCGCCAGCCTGTGGGCAGCCCCGCTGCCCCCGCTCTGCGTGGAGGACGAGGAGGTGGTGGACGTGGTGGAGCCGTGGATGGCCTGGCTGATCCAGTGCTCCATGTTGATGCTGCCCTGGCTGGAGGTCGGGGTGCCCTGGGAGTCCCCCTGCACTGAGCCTTCGTCTTCGGAGCCAGAAGAGGTATCTGTGTAAGAAGAAAGGCGATTTGCTACATATTGCAGCAAAAACATGCACCACAATCTCAGTCCCTCGCCACAGATTTACTTCACACAAGTCTGAACAGTTGTTCAATGACTTTTTGCCGTAGACACTCTCGAGAAGTTAAACCACTTTTCAGATAATGAACCATTTATTTTAGCATAATGAATTTTGCTTCCAAAACACCTTAAACAAACATGCTATAAGATGTTTGATACTGTCATCTCAAAGATGCACTGGCACATTTCCTCTACACAGCAGTTTGGGAAGAAACCAAGTGTTTTCTTGTGTCAGTCAGAAAGTGAGAGGGCAAGGGGAGGCGGAGGGCCTGTGCGGCTCTCAGGAGTCTCAGTGTGACTATGTTTAGCCCTGGTTAGTCCTGAGATGCTCTTCTGGGCTCTGATTTATTTCTACGTTGGTGTTTGCGTTAGATACCCACGCAGGTGATTTTTGCATCTGTGTGTTAGTTACCCATACCGCTAATTTATTTCTACATCGGTGTTTTAGATACCCGTGCAGGTGATTTCTGCGTCTGTGTGTTAGTTACCCATACCGCTAATTTATTTCTACATCGGTGTGTTAGATACCCATGCAGGTGATTTCTGCGTCGGTGTGTTCAATACCCATGAGGCTGATTTATTTCTACATCGGTGTGTTCGATACCCATGCAGCTCCCTAAGGATCAAGACGCTGATGATGGTAACAGGAGAGAAAGCAGAATGTGCCTCACATGGAGCGGCCCCTCCACCTCCCCCGTTTTCCTCTGGGGCACACGACAAACCCTCATGTTACATTTTACACTCAAATCTATTCACCTTTACAGTATTCGTTTCTTATACATTCTCATTATCGGTTTTTCTATCTGTACAAATTGCATATCTTGGATTACGATAAAATACATCTATTTTTTCACTATAATTCACGAGAACATTTTTCATTTAATACTTTTTCATGCAGTACCAAGGTTTTTGGGAATAAATTGCTGGTGTATTTGTTAAACTTCAATGTAAGAATGACACTCAGAATCCTACCTACAGGTGAGTGATGGGAGACGCCGGCTCAGGTGAGCAGCTCCAGAGTATTGGCTGAGCGGAGGAGTCACAGCAAATAATCTTAAGACATGGGTTTGCTTTTTAAAAGACAATAATAGCAAACAATATTGACACTTATTACCACTGTCACATGATTTATGCTGTCTGGGAATTTTTTTTTAAAAAGTTTACTTGTTAGAAAAGCAACAATATTAGGAGCCTGAAAATTCTCTATCACCTTTTTTTTTTTTCTTTTCGAGACAAAGTCTTGCTCTGTTGCCCAGGGTGGAGTGCAGTGGCGCGATCTCAGCTCACGGTAACCTCTCCCGGGCTCAAGCGATTCTCCTGCCTCAGCCTCCCAAGTAGCTGAGATTACAGGCATGCGCCACCATGCCTGGCTCATTTTTGTATTTTTAGCGGAAATGGGGTTTCACCATGTTGTCCAGGCTGGTCTCAATCTCCTGACCTCGTGATCCACCTGCCTCGGCCTCCCAAAGTGCTGGGATTATAGGCGTGAGCCACTGTGCCTGGCCCACCCTGCCTTTTAAGAAAACTTACACAATTTATATAAAAATAAAAGTAAAACTGACACAGCCTTGAGACTTTTGAGAACGGTACACAACCAGGTGTCCATATGGAGCACAATCATCTCCCCAGAACGTCTTCTCACAACCCTTTACAATCTTTCATTCCCCACTCCCACCTACCGTTTCCAAGAAAACCGCAGAATAATGTGATATAGACACTCGACAGAATAGCAGCAAACCAACCAAGCAGCATATGAAATGGATGATACAGCATGACCAGTGGTGACTAGAATTATACACCATGGGGACAGGAAGTCAGGTTGATTTAACATTCAAAAGTGCATTAATGTCGTACACCATATAGAATTACGGAGTAGAACTGCATGTTAACCTTAGGAGACATAGAAAAGTACCGACAAATTCAAGATAACAAAACTCAGCAAAACAGGAATAGAAGGCAATTTCCTCAACCTGTTAAAGTACATTTGTGAAAAGCCCCAGCTAACATTGTATTTAATGGGAAACACTAGAATGCGTTTTCCCTAAGATGGAGAACAAGACAAAGATGTCCCCTCTTGCCACCTTTTTTCAAGATTATCTGGCAGGTTCTAGCTGGTGAAATAAATTAACAAGTTTAGTAATGAAGACATCCAGATTAGAAAGGAAGGAATAAAAGTGTCTTAATTCATAGATGACATTACCTTGGGATGTAGAAAATGGCAAGAAGTATATCAAAAATGTTTTGCATTACTAAAAAAAAAGTTTGATGAGGTCACAGGACATAAGACAAAGATATACATATACTAGCAATAAACAACCTGAAAACAAAATTAAGAAAATAGTTCCATTCACAATAGCATCAAAAGCATAAAACACTCAGCTGAACTTCTAACAAAAAGGTACAAAATGTGTACAATGACAACTATAAAACATTACTAAGAGAAATTAAAGATCCAAATAAATGGAAACTAAATAAATGAAGATAGATTCACCATCGAGAATTGGAAAACTCAGTATTATCAAGAGAGCAATTCTTCCCAAACCGTTCCATTAATTCAATGCACTGCCTAATAAAATCCCAGAAGGCTGTGTGTGAAATGGAAAGCTTACTCTCAATTTTATCTGGAAATACAAAGGACCTACAATAGCCAAAATAAATTTAAAAAAAGAAAACAAAGTTGGAAGACTTCACTATCTGATTTCAAAACTTTACATAAAGTCACAGTAATTAAGGCAGTAGTATTAGCACAGAAATAGACGTATACATCAAAGGAACAGAATTAAACCCAGAAATAAAGCCTTATAATATTTATGGTTAATTTATTTTTGACAAAGGTCTCAAGACAATTCAGTAACAGAAAGGTAGTTTGTTTTTTCAACAAATGTTGCTGTGGCAACTGGGTACCCACACACCAAAAAGAAAAAGCGTGGGGGCAAAAATCCCCCAAACCAAACCAAACCAAAACAACAAAAATCCCACTTAGATCCCTACTGCACACACAAAAATTAAGTCCAAATGGATCACAGACCTAAATGAAAGAACAGTAAGGCCATGAGACTTCTAAAACTTCCAAAAACACAATCCATAAAAATTAGTAAAATGGACTTCATTAAAATAGAAAACTATTAAGTTTTAAAAGATGATTATCTCCCTACAGCTAATGTAACAAATTACCTTGATTTTAGTGGCTTATAATAAGACATGAGTCTATTATCCTACTGATGGAGAAGTCAGAAGTGTAAAATCTAAGTGTCAGCAGAGCTACGTTCCTTCTGGAGGCTTCAAAGGAGAATCCACTTCTTTGCCTTTCCCAACCTCTAGAGGCCACCTGTGTCCCTGACTCATGGCCCCTCTTCATCTTTAAAGGGCATCACTCCAGTCTCCAGTTCTTTTCTCTTGTAAGGACCTTCTTGATTACAGTGGGTCTACCCACTTAACCCAGGATAATGGTCCCATCTCAAGATCTTAAATTAATCAAATTAATCAGCTGCAAAATCCCTTTTTCCACTTCAGGCAACAGGTTCATAAGTTCTGGGGAATAGGACCTGGGTATCTTGGGGGAAGGGCATTATTCTGTCTGCTACATAATAGTTTGTTCTTTCACTGAGAAACTTTACATCTGTAAAAGTCTTATACTCAGATTGTATAAGGCACCTATGACCCATAAGACGACAACCAACCCATTTAAAACATAAGCAAAACATCTGAACATTTTACCAATATATACAAACGGCTATGAATAGGAATTAGCACATTAAAAAATGCTTAGCATCATTCATTGTTGCAAAGTAAACACACAATGATATACCATTTCACATCAATTAGAATGGCAAAAATAAAAATATCAACAATAACGAATGCTGGTGATGTGGAGAAACTGGGATGCGCATATGCTGCTGGTGGAAGTGTGAAATGGTGCAGCTATTTTCCAAACAAGTTGGCAGTTTTTAAAAAGCTAAACCTAAACTTACAATAAGAGTCAATCATGCTACTTGGCATCCACTTAAGATAAAGGAAATTATATGTATACACAAAGATACGTACATAAATGTTGACAGCAGCTGAATACTGGAAGCAATGAATAACCAACTGGTAAATGAATAAACAGAATATGTCATAGCCATCAAATAGAATATAAATAAATAATAAGAAGGAATAAACTACTGGTGCATGGTACAGCAAGGACTTCAAAACAGGTAAAGGAGGTATACAGAAGCGTGTACATTTTATGATTTTAGATCATAAAATTATAAGATCATAAAAAACCAAAAACCATAAAATCATAGGGTAAAATATTCTATGATTTTATATTCTAGAAAATTTAGAGCACACTGTTATGATTTCTAGGGTTCTTTTTCGTAGAGCTAACCTTTCATCTGATATCCTTTGCAATCAGCCAAGTACATTCTTTAGCACGGTTATAGTGTAGTTCTGCTGATAACACATTCTCTCAGCTTTCATGTTTGGGAATGTGTTGTTCACCCCTGTTTATAAAGGAGATTTTCCCTGGATATGAGTTGACAGGCCTTTCTCCTGCTTTTAGTGCTTTAAAAAATGTCTTTCCATGGTCTTCTGCTCTCCACTGTATCTTCACAGAAGTCACGCGTTGTTCAAATGCTTCTCTGGTGTATAACGTGTCTTTTTCTTCTGAGTCCTTTCAGGATCTCCTCTTCATCTTGGGATTTCAGTACTTCGGCTATCATGAACTTGGATGTGATTCTTGTCGTACTTGTTCTGCTTGGAATTCACTGAACTTCTCGGGGCCGGACACAGGTGTTTGACATCAATCTGAGAAAATTTTGACTGCTTTTTTCAAAAGCTCCTGCTCTTCTCTTTTCCTTCTTGTATTACAAGTATATTAACATATCACAGGAGCTTCAGGTTCTGTTGGCTTTTCTTTCATTTTGGTTTCTCTGGGCTTCACTTTGGTTAATTCCTTTTCATCTCTCTTCGAGCTCACAGACTTCATCTTCCTTCTCCAACCTGTTAAGCCCATCAGCGAAATTTCATCTCAGTGTCATATTTCCAGCTTTATAGTGATGTCTCATGTATACCCTATATATGCACAGCGTCGCACAGCGTCTCCTATCATCGACATTGCCTACCAGACTGGTACATTTGTCACAACTGATACTTCTACAGCAAAACATCATTACCACTCCAACTCCATCATTCACATCAGGGTTCCTCCATCATTCACATCAGGGTTCATTCTTGGTGTTGTACAATATATGGGTCTGGACAAATGTATAACATGTATCCACCATTACAGTATCGCACAGAGATCACATGATACTAAAAATTCTCCTGCTCTGCCTATTCATCCCTGCCTCCCCCAGCCCCTGGCAACCACCGATCTTCTTACAGTCTCCATAGTCTTGCCTTTTCCAGGATGTCGTAAAGCTGGAATCATACAACCACCTTTTCAGATTGCTTCTTTCACTTAGCAATATGCCCTTTAAGTTTCCTCCGTGTCTTTTTATGGATAGCTCATTTATTTTCAGCATCGAATATCATCCCATTGTCTGGATGTACCACAGTTCACTTAGACATTCACCCACTGACGGGCATTTCGGTTGCTTCCAAGTTTTGACAATTATGAATAAGGCTGCTCTAAGTGCAGGCTTTGTGTGTAGACATAAGTTTTCAACTCTTTTGAGCAAATGCCAAGGAGTGTAATTGCTTTATCATATGGTAAGAGTATATTTAGTTTTGTAAGAAACCACCAATCTGTCTTCCTAAAGGCTGTTCTATTTTGCATTAAGACCCGCAATGAATGAGAGACAATTCCCACAGCTCCCCATCTTCACAGGCTTTGGTGTTGATAGTGTTCTGGATTCTGGTGTAGTGGTATCTTACTGTTGCTTTCATCTGCATTTCTCTATGACACATGATGTAAAGCATCATTTTATAAGTCGATTTGCCATCTTTATATCTTCTTAGATGAGGCATCTGTTTAGTCTTTGACCCATGTTTTACTTAATCATTTTTTAAAGACAGCGTCTCACAATGTTGCCTAGTCGGGAGTGGAATTCACAGGCGCAATCCCACTACTGATCAGCATAGGAATTCTGACCCGCTCCATTTCTAACTTAAGCTGGTACCCCTCCCAGGAGGTCACTGGGTTGACACTGAACTTAGTGTGGACACCTGAGAGGCATAACTCAACAATCAGAGCTCCTGAACTCAAGTGATGCTCCCGCCTCAGCCTCCCGAGTAGCTGAGCCTGCAGACACATGCAATCACACTTGGCTGGCCCCTATTTTAATCAGGTTGTTGTTATTGTTGACTTTTAAGAGCTCCTTGTATATATATTTTTTTTCTTTTTTGAGACGGAGTCTCGCTCTGTCGCCCAGACTGGAGCGCAGTGGCTGGATCTCAGCTCACTGCAAGCTCCGCCTCCCGGGTTCACGCCATTCTCCTGCCTCAGCCTCCCGAGTAGCTGGGACTACAGGCGCCAGCCACCTCGCCCAGCTAGTTTTTTTTTTTTTTTTGTATTTTTAGTAGAGATGGGGTCTCACCGTATTAGCCAGGATGGTCTCGATCTCCTGACCTCGTGATCCACCCGTCTCGGCCTCCCAATCCTTGTATATTTCAAATAAAAGTTATCATTTATGTCTTCTGCAAACATCCTCTCCCTGTGTGTGGCTTGTATTTTAATTACTTTAAGAGTCTTTGACATAGCAGAAAATGTTAATTTTATTAGAGTCCAGCTTATCAATTATTTCACACATTGCACCTTTGGTGTCATATCTAAAAAGTTATTACCAAACCCAAGTCACTTAGATTTTACCTTATATGAATTCTATAGTTTTGCACTTTACGTTTAGATCTGTCATCTACTTTGGCAGGCAGGAATACTTCACCACTATACTAATGAGGACAGCGGTTGTGTGATCTAATTTTTTTGAAAGATGTAAGGTCTGTGTCTAGGTTTATGTTTTTCTTTGCATGTGGATGTCCAGTTGTTCCAGTACCGTTTGTTAAAAATACTGTATTTTGCTTCACTATATTGCCTTTGTTCCTCTGTCAAAGTTTAGTTGACTATATTTTGTTACTGGGCTCTCTATTCTGTCCCACTGATCCTTTTGTTTGTTCTTTCACCAATACCACAGTCTTGATTACTGTCGATTTATACTAAGTCTTGAAGTTGGATATTGCCAGTCTTCAACTTTGTTCTTCTAATACTGAAGTGGCTGTTCTGGGCCTTTGTCTCTCCAAATAAACTTTTGAATCAGTTTGATGATATTAAAAACAAAAAACAAAAACAAAAACTTGTTAGGATTTTGGTTGGGATTGCATTGTAAGGAAAACATCTTGACAATATTCAATGTACCTATCCATGAACATGAACTACCTTGTCCATTTAGTTTTCCTATGAGTTTTGTAGTTTTCCTCATAAAGTCTTGAACATATTTTGTTAGATTTTATGCCTAAGTATTTCATTTTGGGAAGTGCTACTGAAAATGGTTTTTATTGTTATTTTTAGTAGAGATGGGGTTTTGCCATGTTGGCCAGGCTAGTCTCGAACTCTTGACCTCAAGTGATCCACCTGCCTTGGCCTCCCAAAGTGCTGGAATTACGAACATTAGCCAGTTTTTAATTTCAAATTCTACTTGTTCTTTGCTGGTAAACAGGACATTCAGTGAACTTTTGTATATTAAACTCAATTCTTTTGGATCTTCTACATAGGCAAACATGCCATTTATGAACTAAGTTTATCTTTCCAATGAATATATATTTTATTTTTCTTGTCATAATTGCATTAGCTAGGACTTCTAGTACAATGTTGTAAAGAAGTGGTAAGAGCAGACATCCTTGTTTTTCCTGATCCCCTTTTCTGGATCTTAGTGGGAAAGATTCTAGTTTCTCACAATTGGGTATGATGTTAACAATAGGTTTTTTTGGTCCATATTCTTGATCAGGTTGAGGAAGGTCACCTCTGTTCCTAGCGTGCTGGGAGCTTTTATTATGAGTGTTAGATTTTGTCAAATGCTTTTTTCTTTTTCTTAGCCTGTTAATGTGATGAATTATGTTAATTGGTTTTTTCATGTTAAACCAGCTTTGGATATGTGAAAGTCCATGTGGTTTTGGTGCACAATTTTTTTTTTTTTTACATTGTTAGATTTAATTTGCTAATATTTTATTGAAGATTATTGCATCTATGTTCATGAGAGATGTTCTGTAGTTTTCTTGTAATATTTTGTTATTAAAATGGTATTTGGTATTAAAATGATGCTGGCGCTATAGAATGAGTTACAAAGTATTCCTCAGCTTCTACGTTCTGAAAGAGATTGTAGATAATTGATATAATTTCTTCTTAGATGTTTGGTAGAATTCACCAGTGAACCCATCTGGGTCTGGCACTTCCTGTTTTGAAAGGTTATTAACCACTGATTCAATTTAACAGATATAGGCCTATACAGATCGTTTCTTCCTGTTCAAATTTTGGCAGATTCTGTCTTTAAAGAAATTGGTTCATTTCATCCACGTTATCAAATTTGTGGCCATAGAGTTGTTCATAATATTTATTATCCTTTTAATGTCCATGGGATCTGTAGTTATGCCCCTTATATCATTTCTGATATTGGTAATTTATCTGCTGTATTTCTTTTTCTTGTTAGAGGCTTACAGATTTTCTCTCAAAGAACCAGCTTTTGGTTTCATTGATTTCCTCTACTGATTTTCTGTTTTCAATGTATTGATTTCTGCTATTTGTCTCCTGCTTAGAATTTAATTTGATGTTCTTTTTCTAGTTCTCGAAGGTGGAAGCTTATTGATTTTAGATCTTTTTTTAACATATGCATTTAAATCTATAAATTTCCCTATAAACATTACTCTCATTGTATCTCACAAATTTTAACAAGTTTTCATTTTCATTTACTTCAAAATTTCAAAGAAATCTTCAGATTTCTTCCTTGAACAATGTATTATTTATAAGTGTATTGTTTAATATCCTAATATATTTTCCAGTCATCTATTATTGATTTCTACTTTACTGTGGTTGAGAACATACTTGTTTGATTCCTATTCTTTTAAATTTGTCAAGGTGTGTTTTATGGACTAAAACGTGGTATATTTTGGTGAATGTTCTGTATTCTATTGTTGTTGGAGGAAATAGTCTATAAATGTCAGTTATATACAGTTGACTGAGGATGTTGATTTCAATTTTGTCCTTACTGATTTTCTGGCTACTGAATTGGCCCATTTCTGATAAACGGGTGTTAAAGTCTCCAACTATAATAGTGGGTTAATTATTTCTCCTTGAAGTTTATCAGTTTTTGCTTTGGCATTCTGATGCTTTGTTAGCAAAAATACATTTCAGGATTGTTACATCTTCTTGGAGAATTAACCACTTTATTATGTAATAGTCATCTCTGATAACTTTCCTTGATGTAAAAAGCCTACTCTGTCTGAAATTAATATCACCACTTCCATTTTTCAAAATTAGTGTTGGCCAGGTACGGTGGCTCATGCCTGTAATCCCAGCACTTTAGGAGGCCGAGGCAGGATGATCACCTGAGGTCAGGAGTTCAAGACCAGCCTGGCCAACATGGTGAAACCCCATCTGTACAAAAATAGAAAAAAATAAATTACCTGGGCATGATGACATATGCCTGTAATCCCAGCTACTTGGGAGGCTGAGGCGGGAGAATCGCTTGAACCTGGGAGGTGGAGGTGGAGGTTGCAGTGAGATGAGATCAGGCCATTGCGCACAAAAAAAAATTAGTGTTAACATTTCTATCTTTTTCCATCCCTTTACTGTTGATTGATCCATATATATGTCTTTATATCTAAAGTGGATTTCTTATAGACAATATATAGTTGGGTACAATTGGACTGACATTGAAAGTAATGATATACAGTTGAATTAACATCTACCATATTGTTACTATTTTCTATTTGTTGCCCTTATTCTTTGTTTTCGTCTTTCACTTTTTTTCTTGTGGTCTTAATTGAGCATTTTCTATGATTTATTTTCTTTCCTTTCTTAGCATATTGGTTACTACTTTTTTTTTTTTTTTTTTTAAGTGGCTGCCTTGGAATTTGCAATATAAATTTACAAGTAACCCAAGTCCACTTTCCAATGACACTACACTGGTTTCTTGATATTGCAAGCACACTATAACAACAAAATCCTAATTCCTAATTGCTTTCTCCCATCCCTTGTGTATCACTGCTGTCATTCATTTCACTTATATTTAAGTGTGTGTATATGACATATACATAAGCATATAATCAAATATACTGTCACTATTATGGTTATGTTAGATCTATTAATAATAAAAAAGTTTTTCTTCTACCTTCACTGTTTCTTCTTTGATGCCTTCTGTTTTTCTATTTTTTAAACAGACAAGGTCTTGCTCTGTTGCCCAGGCTGGAGTGGAATAGCATCATTATAGCTCACTACAGCCTTGAATGGGATTCCTGGACTCAAGTGACCCGTCTCAGCCTCTCAAAGTAGTTGGCACTATAGGTGTCGGCCACCAGGTTTGGCTTTTTTTTTTTTTTTTAATGAGACAGAGTCGCACTACATTGCCCAAGCTGGTCTCAACTAACGGCCTCCAGCTGTTCTCCCATCTTGGCCTCCCAGAGTGTTAGGATGACAGGTGTGAGCCCCTGTAAACAGACTGTGCTCTTCCTTTCTTTATGCACAGCTGAGTTACTGACCTCTACTATTTTCTCTAAAGAACTTTGAACATTTTTTGCAAGGCAGGTCTACCGGCAACAAATTTTGCAATTTTTGTCTGAGAAGGTCTTTACTTTTCCTTCACTTTTAAAAGATAATTTCACAGAGTCTAGACTTCTAGGTTAATGGAATTTTTTTCCTCTCAATAGTTTAAATATTTCACTCCACTTCTTGCTTTCATGGTTGAGGGGAAGTTGAATATAATTCTTATCTTTGATCCTCCATAGGGAAGGAGAGTACTCTGGTTTCTTTGCTTTTTAAATCTTTGATTCACCATAGTTTGAAGATTATATGCCCAAGATAGTTTATTTCTGTTTTGTTTTTGTCATTGTTGTTTTCACATTTATCTTTCTTGGTGTTTGAGCTTCCTGGATCTATGGTTTGGTGTCTGAGATTAATCTGAGGAAATTCAGCTACTACTGTTACAAATACTTCTTTTGTTCCTCTTTCATCCCCCTTGTTTTACCGTTATGCATATTTTATGCCTCTGTGGAAGTCCCATAGTGCTTGGATACTCTGTTCTTTTTTGCTTTTCAGTTCTGGAGGTTGGAGTTGGTTATTTCCTTTCCCCCAGGTCAGAAGGCTCTGATAAAATTCCACCAGGTTAGTCTCTAGTTAACTAGCTTCTCTGGAAGGTAGACCTAGTGAAGAGTGCACCTGCATATTGAAAAATGTTTCTTACTCTCTTTCCCCTGTAGTAAGTATGAGGGGATTTTTCTCTGATGTTTACTTTAAGAACCTGGTTGAGCTTCTGACGATACAATTCACAAAAGCATGGGACCCATATGCACAGGCCTCCTGGAGGTTTTAACTCTCAGACGTGGCCGCACCTCACTGCAGCAATTTGTCAATTCCAGTTCAGGCTTTCCAATCCCAGCGTGGGTTCCTTGGAGCATTGTGCTCCAGTGTATGGTGATTCTCCGCTTTACCTGTCCAGCCAATCTGGGGACAGTGGCTTGCCTGTGACCTCACGTCTCTTGCAGGTTTAAGAAGAGCTGCTGATTTTTCAGTTTGCTCAGCTTTTTACCTGTGAGGAGGGAGTGACAATTCTCAAGATTATC
>NW_012104242.1:430677-431309 GCF_000951045.1 Mandrillus leucophaeus
GCAGCAAATCCACTTGTCCGGGCGCACTTCATGTGCTCAGCTGCCGCATGTGGTGAGTGACAGACCATCCTGCATGTGTGTGCACTTTTCACTGCCTTTTTCTTGATCACAGATTCTACCTCCTGTTTCTGTGTATGCAGTGATTATTTGCTGAATATTACACATTGTGGGTAACACGTTGAGCATGCTCAGGATCCCTAACCTTCCTCTGAAGCTTTCCAGCTCTTGTTTTAGCAGGTAGCACAGGCACTGCTGGGTCATTGTGACCATGGGCAGGCTTGGATTGATTCGCTGCTGGTGTGGATCTGTGGAGAGCTCCAATCCTGCACCCACTCCGATCTCGGCTTCCTGGACGTGGTAGGGTGGCCATGCTCTGCCCACACCTGAGATCTCTCCAATCTCCCTCTCCCGGACGTGGCAGGGTGATATGCTCCGCCCATACCTGAGCTCTCTCTGATCTCCACCTCCTGGACGTGGCAGGGTGATATGCTCCGCCCACACCTGAGATCTCTCCAATCTCCCTCTCCCGGACGTGGCAGGGTGATATGGTCCACCCATACCTGAGCTCTCGCCAATCTCCACCTCCCGGACGTGGCAGGGTGATATGCTCCGCCCACACCTGAGCTCTCTCC
>NW_012104242.1:431359-431904 GCF_000951045.1 Mandrillus leucophaeus
CGTCTCTTGCAGGTTTAAGAAGAGCTGCTGATTTTTCAGTTTGCTCAGCTTTTTACCTGTGAGGAGGGAGTGACAATTCTCAAGATTATCATGTACGGAACCTGAACCTTCCCAACTCCATTATAGTAAAAAGTGTCTTCCCTTCCTCTGGCTCAAGAATTAAAATATTTTCATTCTTTGACATGTTGTAATTTGATTCCCTAAATATTTATAATTGTAGATTTAAAAACTTGGTCTTCTGCTGTATCAGACATCTAGACTGGCACTTTCCAACAGAATTATGAGAATCCTGTTATAGAACTTTAAACCTTCCTTGTAGCCTCATATAAATAAACAGGTACAATTAATGTTACTAATATATTTTTAACTCAAAATGCTCATACTATACTTTCAATAAGAAACACAAATAAGCCGGGTGTGGTGGCTCACATCTGTAATCCCAGCACTTCGGGAGGCCGAGGCGGGTGGATCACGAGGTCAGGAGATCAAGACCATCCTGGCTAACATGGTGAAACCCCATTTCTACTAAAAATACAAAAAATTAG
>NW_012104242.1:432549-440324 GCF_000951045.1 Mandrillus leucophaeus
GGCAGGGTGATATGCTCCGCCCACACCTGAGCTCTCTCCAATCTCCCTCTCCTGGACATGGCAGGGTGATATGCTCCGCCCACACCTGAGCTCTCGGTGCCACGGTCTGCAGGAGTGTACTGTGGGTGCGTCTCCTTCATTCTCCGGCCCTCAGGTTCTGGCTGGCACAGCTGTGCTCACAGACTAAAAACAGCCACCTCATTCGCTTTGTGCAGTTTTACAGTTGTTCACGGCAGATGTGTGATTTGGGTCCCTGTTCTCTCATCATGGCTAGAAGAAGTTTTGGCCAATTATTCTTCTATCTTTACGTTTGAAAACTAAAGGAAAGCTTCACCCGTGGAATATCAGCGGTGCGACAATCCTAATGAGAGTTTGTCCAGAAACTAGGATCCAGGTCAGCAGCCAGTCGTTTCATAGAAGATAAACTTCAAGAACATTCTCTGAAGGGCAATGACACTGAGTAAGATCTAACCACTGTTACCAACAACCAAGAAAAATAGGTAAGAAAATGCAGCTCAGACTTTGTTCAAGTAAGTACGGTAATAAACATGCAAACTACCACTAAGCACAAAATAGGCTGGGAGTAAAAAATTTTTATGATATTGACATTTATGATTGTACAAAACTGCCCCATGTGATATCACGAGGACTCCTGATGAAAATTTACAAAGGATGCTTTATGGTTTATATAAAAATGCTAGTCAAATCCAAATACTTCACAAAAATAACATTTCAAATAATTTTCTTTTATATTTTGCAGACATCTGTACAATGAGGTTATTCATCACACATGACCCAGTAACATTTCTCAGCAGTTGGATTCAATACGAGAAATAAGCAAATAACCGCACTGCTTCTTCCATTTCAAAGTCGTCATTTCTCTTATAAAAAGTGGTCAAGAAAAATGCCTGTTGCCTTAAATATTGGTTAGTGCCAAAAATGTGGTTTAAAATATTTCAAGTGGGTTATCCTTTTAACGTCCATGTTGTTAGTTACACAAAGAACACATACAATTTTTTACCAAATTATAAGTTTTGGCAAATTACAACCATAAACTAAACAAACAGGATTAAGCATATTATTTTTTGAGATAGGGTCTTGCTCTGTTGCCCAGGCTGGAGTGCAGTGGCACGATCATGGCTCACTGCAGCCTCAACCTCCCTGGGCCCAAGTGATCCTCCCACCCCAGCCTCCTGAGCAGCTGGGACCACAGGCACACACCACCATGCCTGGCTGATTTCTGTATTTTCTGTAGGGATGGGGTTTGGAAGTTGCCCAGGCTAGTCTCAAACACTGGGACTCAAGCAGCCTTGGCTTCCCGAAGTGCTCAGGTTAGAGGCATGAGCCACCATGCCTGGTCTAATCATTTTTAAAGAGTCTCTATTTATTATCATTATTTTTTTCTAATTGAGATGGGGGTCTTGCTCTGTTGTCCCTGCTGGAGTGCAGTGGTGCCATCTCAGCTGACAGCAACCTCTGCCTCCTGGGCTCAAGTGATTCTCCCACCTCAGCCTCCCAAGTAGCTGGGACTACAGGTGTACACCACCAGGCCCAGCTAATTTTTTGTACTTTTGGTGGAGACAAAATGTACCAAAGGCATTTCTGTACATTTTGCCATGTTTTCCAGGCTGCCCTTGAACCCCTGGGCTCAAGTCATACACCTGCCCTGGACTCCCAAAGTGCTGGAGTTATAGGCATGAGCTACCGTGCCGAGCCCTTAATTATGTGCTGTGGCTTAATATTAAAATAAAGAAAGGGAGGAGCCCAAGGGAGCACGTAGGCAGAAAGGGCTCCCTTGCCAACAACCCTGCTAGCACGGCGTTCACTCCCTTGCCTGCTGGCACTGCGTTCTTTAGATGAAGAACACGTTATGTGTAAATGGAAAACAAAAACAACATAGGAACACCCTGTCTCTACAAACACTTAAAACTTAGCTGGGTGTGGTGGCGAGCACCTGTGGTCCCAGCTGCTTGAGGCTGAAGTGGGAGGACTGCGTGAGCCCAGGTGGTCACAGCTGCAGTAAGCCAAGAGCTGTGATCATGATGAATTCCAACCTTGGTGACAGAGCAAGACCTTGTCTCAAAACAAAAAGCAACGAAAACCCAAAATGATGCACTCTAAGTTCTATCCTATAAATTTCAGTACCTTCATTTGTAAAGGTACATAAAGGTGATAACTCAGGAGCTGCTTGCTGTAATGTGGATATACCCTTGACCTCAGCTCGGATCTGAAGCACGTCCTTCTGTCTCACTGCTTGCCAAGACTAAGCTAAACTTCAAAAGTAAAAATACTCCCAAAAATGTTGTACATTTTCAACTACTCACATTGTACCTTAAGTTTCTCTTGTAGTGGACGAAAAACACGGTGTCATTTAAAGTGATATGTAGCTTCAACGTGGGATGTAAGGTGATTCAGGTCCTTTGAGAAGACAGGCTTGCAACAATGGCATGAATAATGTTGGAATCAAAATCACAGAAACTAAACACCAAATAGCCTAGGTTCAATCCGTGTCTCTAACAAGTATCCGGATAACTAAGCTTTCTGCTTTACTTGAGTGTGAAGATCATGAAATGTAGTTTATAATTATTTGGGCAGAGAAAATAGAGAATTTGGGTAGTTATGTAAAATTCAAGATTAAAGAAAAGCAGTATTATATAACAGAAATATAAACCGGCTATTACCTTCAGTAATTTAGATCAGGGGTTGGCAGGTCCGTGCACCAAATCTGGTCCGTTGTTCTTGTAAATAAAGTTTTATTGGTACACAGCCATATGCACTTGCTATCACCCATGGCTGAGGGCAGAGTTGAGTGGTTGTGAGAGACCTTATGGCCTGGAGGAACTAAAATACTATCTGGCACCTTGCAGGCAAAGTTTATGACCTGATTCGGGTAGCTACCTAAACTGTCCAATTCGCTCGTTCTAAAACAATCCAACAATATAGCACACTTGTCTGAAGATCTGAGAACACACATGCACCAGCCTAATCAGAAGAAAAGTCCAATTCCACCCAGAGGGTTACAAACTCTTCCCTTTTCCCTACAAAGAATTAAATGAATAAAATTGTGTGAGATTTTACTGGTATGTATCATATGTATGAGTCTTGAGGTAAAGTTAAAAATGTGTATTTATACAGATACATAATGATGTTACTTTTCCTTCCATGTTTAACTCATACACTGTTTTTCGACTTCTGGTTCACAAAATCTGCATTTCTGCACCATGATTTTGAAGGCAAAAACCCGACTGCTGGGCTAGTGGTCAATTCTGAGGCACTCAGCATGTTCAGGAGGCAGCGTCGGGGAGCGTGTCCCTTACCTGGAGGGGTGTAGGCGTCCATGGAGGTCTGCACGACCAGGGACCTGCGTTTGGAAGGCATAGGCACCGCCATCTTCCGCTCTTTGTGTTTGGCCAGAGCCGCCTGGACAGCTTCCGTGTGGACATCTGAAACGGAGAGAGCTCAGTCACTCAGTGCTCAGCTGAAGTCCCAGAGGCCAAGCTGCACCCTCCTCTCTGTCCCCGCAGCACGGTTCATCCACCTTCTGAAACTCACCAACAGATGGGTGGGCGAGGAAAGAAAATCAGTGTTTACAATTCCAGTAAAGACATTAACATTATTCACAGACTTTTAATAATTCATTTTATTACTGCAGAATCCATATCCACAAGCAAACACTAGCTGTAAACTATGCTGAATATTTTTCTTTTTAGGGTGAATGGACCTTGATCTTTGGAGATTCTTTGTAGGTCACACGTTTGAGCCTCCAAATCCTTTCACTGTACCACTGAGAGGCGTGCACACGCCTCACACCCCAACTCACACAGCCACAGTCGCAGCTTAGCTGAACACCAGCCATGGGCCAGGACCGTGTTGGCTATGGATAAGGTTTGACTGTGTTCCCACCCAAATCTCAACTTGAATTTTACGTCCCAGAATCCCCATGTGTTGTGGGAGGGACCTAGGGACAGGTAACTGAATCACTGGGGCCCGACTTCCCTGTGCTATTCTCGTGATAGTGACTAAGTCTCATGAGATCTGATGGTTTATCAGGGGTTTCTGCTTTTGCTTCTACCTCGTTTTCTCTTGCTGCTGACATGTAAGAAGTGCCTTTCGCCTCCCACCATGATTCTGAGGCCTCCCCAGCCATGCGGAACTGCAAGGCCAACTAAATCTTTTTCTTCCCAGTTTCGGGTATGTCTTATATCAGCGTGAAAATGGACTAACACAACCATTAAGACATTTTGTGGCTATTAACCCATTACATTAATTCCACACATTCACCGAATGCCTCTTCTGTAAGTCCCTATGGGCTGGGGACGCAGTGGTGATAAGGCAGACAGTCTCATGGCATCTCATGCAGGCCACTTGTTAAGGGATGAGACAGGTGACAGACGGGGTAGAGAATTAAAGCAGAGACAGATGCAGCGGCAACTCCAAACTGTGAAGCCAGGGAAGAACCCTCTTAACACAAAATCAGAACAACAGGAATGAACCATACCCGCTGTCAAGATGAGAATCTTCGAGACACAGGCAAAAATCCGCTCAAAGGCCCTACACTGTGAGTGAGAACGGTGTCAGCAGAATTAAAACCACCACCACCAAAAATGGCCAGTGTGAGTGAAGACGGGTCGGGGGAGAGGGTCCCCAGGACGGGGCAGTTTTCTCTGAAGCTGCGAGAATGATCCCACGGAAAGGGAATCAGACGTGGCTTTCCGGCTTAAACCCTCCGCGCTGCCACCTGAGACAGGACCCAGACCTGCCGCATCACGCCCACAAGCAGCTCATTGCACTGCTTGGTCTTGGTCAGCCTTTGTGCACACTTCCCTCCCTAACTAAAAAGCCTGGTCTTCTGGCCACTATTTCTAATTCCCAGGTCAAAAACCACTAGGTGACTGACTTGGCTCATGGCCGAAAACTGAAGGGATCAATGAGGTGACAGTCCACTCACTTCCACAAATCGCTTTTTGTTTTGCATATTCTCCGTTTTAAAATTTTTGGATGTAATTTCAAACACACAGAAAATCTGCAAGACCAGCGTAGCGAATTCCCACATAACTTACCAGGCTCAACTTAGGCCCAACTGCTCCTATCTTACATCACTGCTTTCCCCCCTCCCCCATGAATTTTCTAAGTCAAATGAAAATAAATTTCAGATACTATGTCCTTCCATGCCTAAATGTTTCAATGTATTTCCTCAACACAAGGATATGCTCTCACATTCATTTTCCTCAAGATCGGGAAATTTAACTGTCATATACAAAGTTCACTTTCAATGGTGTCAACTGTCTCCATAGTTTTTTTACTTTGTCCTCCTATTTGAAGATCCAATCCAGGATCATGAATTGATTTGTCATGTGATTTTTACCCGTCCAGAATCCAAGTTTCTCAGCTTTTGTGTTTCTTGAAATTGGAAATGTTAAAGAACACAGGTCAGTTATTTTACAGCTTGTCCTTTATTTTGGTATCTTCTGGACTAGACTCAAGAGTATGCATTTTAGCAGGGACACCGCAGAAGTCTGTCCTGTGTGACAATGTTAACATCGGCAACTCAGTGAAGGTGATGCTTAAGTGCCTCCAAAGCAAAGATGCTACTTCTCGCGTTGAAATTAAGATTTGGGAGGAGACACCCTGACACTATGTGCATATTCTGTTTTCCATCAATTCGTCACTACTAGTTTTAGCATCCACTGATTTCCTGTCATTCCTTCTAAATTATTAGATCTTCCATATTCACTGAAAAATAATTATTCTATCTTTCAGCATTCATTTACCTATGTCCATATGTACTCACGGAGTCTGGCTTGGTGGGCTATAATTCGTAGTTATAACGGTTTGTTTTGTTGCTTAACTGGTTCCAGATGTGACACCGGATTCCCCAGCCCTTGGACTAGGGCTCCTTCTAGTGAAGAACCGTGTTTGGAAGCTAAGAGTGGGCACCAGGTGCTGCTGGGCATTGCCGGCAAACAGAACACACAACACGCATGTACACGCATGTACACCGACATCCATCCACAGGCACTTCTGTCCCTGTCTACATCTGTCGGGAGCCACCAGCTCATACTGGTACCTCCTGCTGCAACCGAATCCCACGTGATCCATTCCAGGCTTTGGCCTTATTTCTACCTCTCTTACCAAGAAAGAAACCTGGCTCCTGTAGCACTCAATATATTCACTGATTTATTAAGCTTATTTGCTTAAGCCTGGAGATACAGAAATGCTTTCAGAATTGCTCTCTAATACCACTGTGAAAAATCTATCGAGTTGAGTTCAGTGTTCATTTGTAATTGTTTTTTCTTTTTTTTTTTTTTTTGAGAGGGAGGGAGTACAAAGTATACACAGTGAAATGTTCAGACCTTAAGTACACTTGGTGCATTTCGATAAACGGAAATCTATTACCCTAATTAAACCTTTTGCCTCAAAGTTTCCACACGTCCCCTCCCAGTCAATCCCGGCCCTCAAGAGACAGCCACTGTTCATTCACGAGGAGTGTTCTTGGCGCGCTTCCATCGCCCGAGACTCGCATAGATTCTCCATCGTCACATGGACTCCACGGCGTGGTGTTCACTCTGTTCAATTCAAGGCTCCTGGAACTCATCCCCGTTGTCTGTTTTGGTTTCAGTATTTTGTACATTTTTCCCGATGGGAACTAGGACAATGTCTGAATATATCAGAATTTGCTCATGTTTCTCCAGATGAGAGAGATTTATGTTGTTTCCAGTTCTTGGCTATGACAATTTACTCTGGAGATAATGCAATTTACTCTGGAGATAATGTGCATTCTTTTACAAGGACACACATTTTCAGCTCTCCTTGGTGAACGTCTACAGCATACCTGCTGGGCCATATGGTAAGTGTACACATTTAAAAAAAACTGCCACACTGTTTGCAAAAGCGGCTGTGCCGTTTTAAGTCTCCATCAGTCTGAGATCCAGCCTGTCGTATCTTCACCAGCACCTGCTACTGTCCTCCCTTCTCCAGTCTTGTGAAGGGGAACC
This sequence comes from Mandrillus leucophaeus, assembly GCF_000951045.1. Taxonomy (NCBI): domain Eukaryota; kingdom Metazoa; phylum Chordata; class Mammalia; order Primates; family Cercopithecidae; genus Mandrillus; species Mandrillus leucophaeus. Next base: position 439,545 of record NW_012104242.1, read on the forward strand.
TCGTGGGTTTAAGTTGTACTTACCCAATGACTCCCTGGTGAGCACTTCTCACGGGCCACTGGGCATCTGTATACATCTGTTGCAAAGAGTCCATCTTGCATGCTTGCAAAATTCACACCATTTCTGGTTGTTTGTACATTTCCTAAAATGTTCTAAATAAGGCCCTGTGTCTTCTGTACATCAAGCATCTCCCTGCTTCCAAGTCTTTATGCCTTTTAGTTCTCCTGACTGACTTCACGGACGAGGGCCCCAGTGCGTGCCATGCGAACCTGAACCACGGAGAATGACCATGCTCCCGACACCCGACTGTGGGCTGAGCTCCCCGGCTGCCACCGAGGAGGGGGGTCAGCTCTTGCTTTTCAGGAGTGGCCTTTATCAAATGGAGAAAGATCCCTTCTGTTCCTGATGTGGTAGGAAATTCGTACAAGGACTATTAAATTTCAACAGATGTTTTCCAGTGTCTACCGAGAGGATAAAATGGGTTTTCTGCTTTATTTTTTGTTAATGTGGTGAATTACATTGATTTTTGAATGATGAGCCAAACATGCAATGCAAAACTACAGATCATGAGAACAAACTCTAAGTGTTCATGGTATTCTTCTCCCTTTTGCATATTTCTGGGTTTGATTTAGTAAGAATTTGTTAAAAGCTTCAGCATCTGTATGTCAACAAGAGTGAAAGGCATGAGATTTTGCCTCGCATGCAAACAAACAAGGGAGCCAGCACCCAGCCCAATGCACTGACAGAGCCGGGACATTTCCGGGCCAGAAACAAAGGGCT
>NW_012104242.1:440553-446080 GCF_000951045.1 Mandrillus leucophaeus
GCTTACATTTTTCTCTTCTGAGAAAATTTGTTTTTAGCAACCATGGCTCTCAAGGCACTCACTTGCACATTATACATAATACTGCTTGTGGCCAAAGTCATGGTACCTTCCTACTCTTAAGTATTTATCAAGAGTCCTGAAAGGTGAGTATTTTAAAGAGAAAAGTGGTATGTGGGTTACCCCAGGCTAAGGAGTTAGCCGGACAATTCTTGTGAAATATGTGCTTTTTCTAATTAGAAAATCTGAGAACAAGGTATCAGTGTGAGTCTGCTATCTCCAGGGAGGAGTGAAATGGGTGCTGGGAAATTGAGGGAGCCTCGGAACGGGAATCTCACAACCTCAAATGGGGAGACCGGCAAATGGGAAAACGCAGTCGCTCTGATTCACGGACGTTTCGGAGATTCATGTCCACTCCGTGCTGCGTTTGAGCGACTTTTCTTCTTGTGACGTGGACCCGACAGGAGAGAGGTCCCACGTAGACACTCAGCATTTGTGAGGGTCTGGCACCGTGACTCACTGCTACAGATTTAACATGTTTATGCATAAATTACAATGGCTCAACTGTATAAAAACTGATAGCAGTTACAGATCAATTCCCTCACTTCTCACTTGGGCCGCACTTCCTGTTTCTGCAAGAACATATGGCTTGGCTGGAAGACACGATGTTGACATTGAAAAGAAAAAGGACCTTGTATAAAAACGATGCAGAGGATTCTTCTCAAAGGCCACTGGGACACACACTTTGTTGGTGACCAGCTGTCTACCAGCGCGGCAGCGAGAGACAGAGCTCCACGCGTGAGCAGCCACAGCTCCCGTGACCCACACCAAGACCCCCAGGGTGACGACAGGCCAACCAGCAGCCTTGGAACGGACACTTCCTTCCCGAGAGACAACAAACAGTGATAACTGCAGGCATTTCTATGACTGGTCTGGAACAAAGAAACCATTCACCTCCAACAAGGAACACGTCTTGTTTCAACTGAGGCGAATGAAAAGATTAAGGAAACAGCACAAAAGCCAGGCGGTTCTGTCACCTACGCACACACGGGTATGTACACGTATGTTATACACACACGGATACGTACACATATGTATGTGCACACATCTATGTATGTGTCCGCATGTGTGGGTATAAAATATACTGTCTATGTCTCAATAACGGCATCGTCTAAATTCAGCCGGCAACCTCCTCAGGGCCAGGGCGGGAGCCTGGAAGCCCATCTCTGCAGCACCCTGGGCTCCCCAGCCCCTGCCTCTGGGCGGTGACTGGTGAAGCAAGAAACCCTCCCAGTCCTGTTCCTTCTACACCACATCCAGAACAGGCGTACACCCAGTGTAGAAAGCTCCCGTGGCCTGAACGGATCATTCGATTCTAATTCAGACTGACCTAATCTCCGCAGTGCAGTCCTACAAACACTTTCCAAAAGTTACCAAACCACTACCTCAAACCTCATGCTTTCCCTGCTTCTAAAGAGGACATGGGACTGGCCACCATACGGCCACCAGAACACACACAGGATATTATCCTATTGCCCTTCAGTGCCCGGAAGAATCACATGGTCTCTCACGGTAAAAACAAAACCACAACCACCACAACCCAGCTTTTCAAGTTGTAGGGAGTTTTACAGCCTCTTTCTATGTCGTCTTCCTTTTTGCCCCAAACTGGATATTCTTTTTACTTTCTCATTTCCTGAACATAATTTGATCAATACAATTAAAGTGCTTGTGTTAGAAGCAACTTTACTTAAAAAGAATTGAAAGAACTACATCAAAATATTAAGAGTAGTCATTTCAGAACGACAAGAAAACAATATATCGTTTTTTGTTCATTCTTTTCAACATTTGCAAAGTTTTTTGCCTTCAGTGTAGTCACTTTTGCAATCAGAGGTTACAGTGCTTGATGGAATGAGGCCACGAAGCACACACACCACCCAGTTTCTAACACAGAGCAATCGTTTGGGGAAGGATGGAGACACAGGAAAGGTTCATCTTAAAGTAACACAGGTGCTTTTTTCATAAAAACAGAAGACATTTTTAAAAGTGTTTGCACCATACACAAGTCTGCTAAATTTGGTCAAAAAACAGAGAAAACAGTAACAGAAGAACACTTTAGCCCACAAGGAGACCAGCACACCCAGCTCGAGGCCACTCCAGATGAGGAGTGGAGAGTGGTTTCCTCACAGCTGACCCACAGGATGGGGTAACACGAGCAGGAGGGAAACACGGGGACCACAAAGACGTCAGACTGTGGACTGCACGGCAAGACACAGCAACACAAACTAGCAGAGTAATTAAAAGCTATTGTAAAAAGATGTCCATTCTATTTTAACCTGAAATCGGTGGCACGGTGACACTTCAACACATCTATAAACAGCACCCCTGCAGATTCCATCAGACTCTACACTGAACAATGTTAAGATGAGTAACAATAATAGGATAGCCTCCCCATTGTGTGATGGGGTCTTCTCAGCGCAGACCGTTAGAGCGTGCTGACCCCATCATCAAAACACAGCGAACACGTGGAGAAAGGACAACCTGTCCAGGCGTGAAGATCAGCTTCTGAAGCACGCAGTGTAATTATGGCTGAAAGCATTTCCTGCGACACTGAGTGAAGTGTTCGAGTCAGAATCTACCTCCATGTGCTAAGTTGTTGCTGTGTTTAATAATTCCTGTCCAACTCAAAACATCCAAGGCAGAAAGCAGCATCCAACCACGAACACCTAAAATACCGATTAAATAGACAGCACTTTGTGGAAAGACCTTTCCCAGCGTGACACCTAGAGGGGACAAGGAGGCAAACCCATGCCACGATGGCCCCCCGGTTCCTCTCGCTGCTCCTCCTGCATCCTCAGCACAGCCAGGTGCTTTGCTAGTGCCCTGCTGCAGAGAAAACACCCCAATGCAGCTACTGGGGAGGGCTTCTCTTATGTCATCCAGCTTAAAAGGCAGCATGTCCACTGGCCAGTGGCCCAAATCCCACAGGTGATAGGGGAGATCTGACCACAGGGTGCAGGATGGACCCATCTCCCGTGAAAGCCAACACCAGCGGGTCACAGGGAGTCCTGTCCAGTCTGAGGCCTGGGTGCAAGGAAGGGGGCAGTGTTGGATGAACACACAGTGCTGGAAAGGGTATGAGCTGAGAACAAAGATGTTTACAAAGCTCTGCATAAAACCCAGATGATTCTGAGAAGAGCTCATAAAATGAAGAACTTTTAGGAAAATATAACATGGGTAAACAGGTTGCTACAAAACAAATATTCCCTTGAAAACACAACATCCTTTTCACAAAATGAGCCGATAGATGAAATCCAGCACCTGTGCAGCATCAGAAATCCATGAAAGCATCTGATCAAGTGTCCTCCAAAGCCTTAATTACAAATGCCCTGAATACAGTTTTACCCAGCCATGTCAACGAGACACCAGATGAGGCCATGAACTGGAAACCATGAGAAACAAACATCCCGGGTAAAAGTACCAGGCAGGATTACAGAGGAGTCAACAGATATGTGCGCGGGCGTCACGAGAGTAACAAGATTCGCTGGTCATGCTGGACACACAGTGTCACGGACTCCAGCAAATGCCTGAAATGCAAATGCTTAAAAAGATAGGAGAAAATCATCTGGAAACTCAGCAATGAGAACAGAGGGCAGTGACTTTTTAGTATTTCTAAGTATCTTTGAGGATGAGCACCGAAAGTGGTCAAGGATATTTCCACCTACAGAGAGGCCGGGAAGTAACCGGTATACGTGTGCTATGGTGGTTTGCTGCACTCATCAACCTGTCATCTACATTAGGCATTTCTCCTAATGCTATCCCTCCTCTAGCCCCCCAGTCCCCAACAGGCCCCAGTGCGTCATGTTCCCCTGTGTCCATATGTTCTCATTGTTCAACTCCCATTTATGAGTGCAAACATGTGGTGTTTAGTTTTCTGTTCTTGTATTAGTTGGCTGAGAATGATGGCTTCCTGCTTCATCCATGTCCCTGAAAAGGACATGAACTCACCCTTTTTTATGGCTGCATAGTATTCCATGGTGTATATGTGCCATATCTTCTTTATCCAGTCTATCATTGATGGGCATTTGGGTTGGTTCCAAGTCTTTGCTATTGTGAACAGTGCCGTGATAAATATACATGTGCATGTGTCTTTATAGTAGCATGATTTATAATCCTTTGGGTATATACCCAGTAATGGGATTGCTGAGTCAAATGGTATTTCTGGTTCTAGATCCTTGAGGAATTGCCACACTGTCTTCCACAATGGTTGAACTAGTTTACAGTCCCACCAATGGTGTTTCTCCACATCCTCTCCAGCATCTGTTGTTTCCTGACATTTTAGTGATCACTCTAACTGGCATGAGACGGTATCTCATTGGGGTTTTAATTTGCATTTCTCTAACAACTAGTGATAAGCTTTTTTTCATATGTTTATTGGCCGCATGTTTTTTGAGAAGTGGCTGTTCATATCCTTCATCAGCTTCTTGATGGGGTTGTTTTCTTCTTGTAAATGTGTTTAAGTTCTTTGTAGATTCTGGATATTAGCCCTTTGTCAGACGGATGGATTGCAAAAACTTTTTCCCATTTTGTAGGTTGCCTGTTAACTCTGATGGTAGTTTCCTTTGCCGTGCAGAAGCGCTTTAGTTTAGATCCCATTTGTCAATTCTGGCTTTTGTTGTAGTTGCTTTTGGTGTCGTAGTCATGAAGTCTTTGGCCATGCCTTTGTCCTGAATGGTATTGCCTAGGTTTTCTTCTAGGGTTTTTATGGTTTTAGGTCTTATGTTTAAGTCTTTAATCCAACTTGAGTTAATTTTTGTTTAAGGTGTACGGAAGGTGTCAAGTTTCAGTTTCTGCATATGGCTAGCCTGTTTTCCCAACAGCATTTATTAAATAGGGAATCCTTTCCCCATTGCTTTTGTCAGCTTTGTCAAAGATCAGATAGTTATAGATGTGTGGTGTTATTTCTGAGGCGTCTCTTCTCTTTCATTGGTCTAAATATCTGTTTTGGTACCAGTACGAAAGCATTTTGCATTTCAGTATCATGCTGTTTTGGTTACTGTAGCCTTGTCAGTATACTTTGAAGTGAGGCAGCATGAGGCCTCCAGCTTTGTTCTTTTTGCTTAGGATTGTCTTGGCTATGCGGGCTTTTTTTGGTTCCATATGAAATTTAAAGTAGTTTTTCCCAATTCTGTGAAGAAAATCAGTGGTAGCTCGATGGGGATGGCATTCAATCTATAAATTACTTTGGGCAATATGGCCATTTTCATATTGATTCTTCCTATCCATGAGCACGGAATGTTTTTTCATTTGTTTACGTCCTCTCATTTCCTTGAGCAGTGGTTTTGTAGTTCTCCTTAAAGAAGTCCTTCACATCTCTTGTAAGTTGGATTCCTAGGTATTTTATTCTTTGAAGCAATTCTGAATGGGAGTTCACTCATGTTTTGGCTCTCTATTAGTGTATAGGAATGCTTGTGATTTTTGCACATTGATTTTTGTATCCTGAGACTTTGCTGAAGTTGCTTATCAGCTTAAG
>NW_012104242.1:446500-451994 GCF_000951045.1 Mandrillus leucophaeus
GCCTCAGCCTCTGGAGTAGCTGGAATTACAGGCATGAGCCACCACACGCCTGGCTAATTTTGTACTTTCCGTAGACATGAGGTTTTGCCATATTGGCCAGACTGCTCTCAAACTCCTGACCTCAGGTGATCAACCTGCCTCGGTCTCCAAAAATGCTGGAATTACAGGCATGAGCCACAGCGCCCAACCCTGACAGGTATCTCTTAAGTACACATCAGTTTCAGGCATTCAGGGATGTTCGGACTCCCCCACTTTCAAGCCCAGGCTCCATGCTGCTGCTAAGGTGATCTTCAAGCCCTGACTGGCCCTTTGCCTAAAATCTTCAAGTGATTCCCCCATCATCTTCAGGACGAAGTACAAATTCCCAAGCATGATGCTCAAGATGCTATAACCGGCCCCTCCTACCTGACTTCTTGCCCTTCCCCAAACGTGTCATGCTCCCTCATCTTCCTTCAATATACAGAAGCCAGGCAATATTTCAGGTGCTTGGCCCACACGAATGAACAAAACAGAGATCCTGGCCTGTGTGGACCTCGTATTCTTATGGGAGAAGGTGAGAGGTAGGGAGGTGGATGGTGGAAGAATGGCTGAGTAATTGTGTAAATGGATGAGATGTCTGATGGTGGATGGATGGTGGACATAAATGGGTGATTGATAGGTAAGTAGATTGGTGAATGCGTAGACAGAGAGGTTGATAAATGGATGACTGACAGGTAGATAAATAACGAATACACAGATATGCAGACAGATGGACAGAGTGTCGTGTGGTTATAACGGCAGTGGAGACATGAGTCAGGATGGGGAATGGGAGGGATTGTGTATGAAGAGGTGCCGTATTTCACAATTTTACAGAAACAGGATAAATGAACCATACTTCTCACGTTGGGTCTGGCTTCCCCTCCAGGGCAGAGCCTGCAGTCTCTGAGCTGAAGCGTTGGTCTCCTCTACCCACCCTCCCACTCTCAGCCACCCCCTCTGCCGTGTGCCTCTCTCACCGACGCCTTCCTGCCTTTGAAGGGGTGAGGTAAGGTGCACAGGTGAACAGAAAACACGCCCGAAGCCAAGAGATCACCATCTCCTGCTACACCCACCTCTCTCAGGCTTTTATCGAGAGAGAAGAGAGAGAGACAACCAAAACCCGCCACACTTATCTCGTGGAGTAGCTGGGATTGTGAAGATGGCACGATCCGAAGGTAAACACAGGGTTCATCAACCCCGCTGCAGCATCGTGGAGAGAGAATGTAGGAAACAGATGCAATGGTGACTGATGTGGATCTTCCTCTCCTGTGTGGTAAGATGTCAGGCCAAAGCTGGGCTTGCATCCTCCTGCGAGGAGCGGCCCCGTGTGATCGTCAGCCATCAGGCAGCCTCCCTGAATGTTTCCTCATCTATAAAATGGAAGACAGACCCCCACTGGCTTCCATGAGAACTGAAGCGATGTGAACTCACGCCTGCGAGCACGTCTGGGTGTGTTGTGTGTTCACAGACAGGGCGCCCGCACAGCAGCATTGACACACGGTGAGGGAAGCGTTCACCGCAGGCTGACAGCACACGGGCACCTCCACACTCCCGAACTCGACAGGGGCCTCCGAGACACCCACGTGAGTAACAGAAGGTCTCAATAAGTGTCAGGGCTTAAGACCGCTGTGAAATAACGGAGGTTGGATTTGGGAGCAAATCCTCCTTCATTCCATCCCCACACCTTTTCCTGGGGTCAAAGCCTCCTTGGAGAAGGCAGCAGGGGGCACCGTGGAGGCGGCACCGGCTTTTCATTCAGGCTCTCAGCTGTGTCCTCCTCGTTTGCACGGGTGACACTCCCCGAGGCCATAAAACCTCTCTAGAAAGAAGAGCAGAGCCAGGAGGCCAGGAGCCCAGACGGCGACTGAGGAGGATGCAGAAGTGGCTCATCACATGAGCCTGTGTGGACGGAGAGATTCGTTACAGCACAGCTGAGACTCACAGCCTTTTCCTCCACCACCGGGCGAGTTCCGTCATCCCTTAGACTCCGTTTTTTCTTCTGACACAGGAGACAACAGCCACAACTTCACCTGCTTATCATGGAAGCTCCATGTGAGAACGACGTGAGAACGCCGGTGAAGGGCATTTGATAAACAAAGGGATTCACGCATCGGGTCCATCACCAGCGACCCACCGCTGCCCACACCGCGGCCCTGGGAACTACACAAGAATTCACAGGTAATTTTCTTTTAAAGAAGCAACTTTAACCTACATGTTGGAAAAAACTCTTTCAGAGTAATTCAGACATCAATCACAGCCAGAGTTTTTGTTTCTGTGATGGAGTTTTGCCCTGTCTCCCAGATTGGGGTACAGTAGCAAGATCTCGGCTCACTGCAACCTCCACCTCCCAGGTTCAAGCACTTCTCCTGCCTCAGCCTGCTGAGTAGCTGGAACTACAGGTGCCCACCACCATGCCCGACAGCCTGAGTTTTCTGTTACTAAATTAATGAAATTTCAGCTGGCCAAGCCCAAGTGGCAGTGGCAACTCAGTCTCCAGACAGCCCTGTGCAGATGACATCATAAAACACGGAGGAAAATCAAACAGGAAACACATGACAATGTGTGGTTTTCGTTTCTGGTTAGAAAAATAGACCTGGAAAACAAATCACTGAGGGTAAGGAGAAGAAAAAACTTGCTAGCAACCACAATTAAAAAGTTATTTAACAGTGATGCCTAAAAATGAGAAAAATTTGGCACGAGATTATAATCTTTTCAATTAGTGTGAAATTCTGAATAGTAGACAACGTGGGCTTGTAAACCATGTGAACAGCTATGTACCAGACACGGGTCTCCCAGCAGGGTGTGTCTGCACAGAAAGCTGGAGGCCCACACCCGCCGTGCTTCTGCCTCGCCCAGTGGTTGGGCACAGGCAGCAGATGGACGTATTGTCACACCCCACCCCGCGCTTACCTGACCGATAGCGCTCATCTCGTGACCCTGAAGACCTTCGGCGGTGGTAGCGAGAGGCAGAGGAAGGAGTGACAGGAGCCCGGCGTTCTTGCGGCAAAGCTTGGTCCACCCCTGGATTTCAGGGAAGAGGAAAGAGGGAATGGAGAAGAGTGAGGCATGGCTGTGCTCAGTGGACTCCAGCAAATCATTCCCTCCATCCCCGCAGCAAAGCCAGAGTTACCCACGGGACTGGGCATGGCGGCACCTCAGAGCCCACAGGCAGGAGGGCCAGGACTGTGGGGGAAGCTCTCCCACAGCCGGGGAGACCCCTCCTGCCCGGACGCCACCACGGCCCCTCTCACAGCACAAGGGTCCACTGACAGGCAGGGAGAGACACAAACTCAGTCACAGGTAGCAACTGAACTCCTGGGAGTTAGAGAAACAGGGCCCAAGACACAGACTCAAGTTACGACCTTTCATGTTGTAAATATACAGAATGGGCTGTATCAGTTCTTAAGAAAATTTAAAACTTAATTATTAAAGCAATTTTTAAAATAAATCTTACAGGATAATTTAACAGTACAATTCAGGTAACCAGGACATACCACGAACGTCCAGCTTTGCTCATTCCAGATTACTCTCTGGAAACTCACTCCATTTGATGCCAAGTGGTTTAACAGATTATATTCGACTATGAATTACAATTATTTGATGAATTACCAAAAACCATTAATGTGGTCGGATAAAAACGATTTAATAGTATTGGTCAAAACACTGATGTGAATCCACCTGTCACGGTATTGGTTATACTTGGGTAATAACAGGGTGGCAAGGAACAAAACTAGATGAAACGAAGCCCCCAAAGGAAAGACATCATCATCACAGTTCCCCGAAGAACTGCTCTGATACCACGCGAAAAATGTCATCCCCACAGTTCCGTGAACGGCTCTGATACCACAGAAAGGATGTCATCCTACGTCATCCTCACATTCCGCAAAGAACTGCTCTGAGTCCACAGGAAGGACGTCATCCTCACGGCTCCACGAAGAACTGCTCTGAGTCCACAGAAAGGATGTCATCCTACGTCATCCTCACAGTTCAGTGAAGAACTGCTCTGAGACCACGGGGAGGACGTCATCCTCACATTCCGTGAAGAACTGCTCCGAGACTGAGCACCAATCACTAACAGATGCTTCTTCAGAAATGGATCAGTAATATTTGATTGAAAATAAACCAGAAATAAAGCTTTAAGTTAACAAAAGAAATATTTAGTCCCTGGTTTTCCACTATGGGCTCTTATGACAGCTGTCGAGTCTGAATCTGTGGGCTTCATGTTCCTCTCACTCCGGTGGTTTCTGCACGCCAGCTTTTCATGGTGCGTGTGCAGACCCTATGTATCAGGCTGGCGAGCTCAGAACTAAATGAAGCACAGCTCCACACCCCGTCACCGCTCCCCCACCCTGGCATTTGGTTAAGTCTCATGTGCTCTTCTTTCAGCAGCATCCAAATGCTGCTACCAACCTCTTGCAATCATCATCTACAAATGATCCTTTAAAAACGATCTTCAATTACCTTTTTATCAAACAGATGCATTTTAGGATTTAGGAAATCAGAGTGTTATCAAGTCTCACATGAAAAATAGTAGTTACCTGGCACTTATGTTCATAAACACGCACTTACCACACAACTTCCTGAATTGTCCTTTAGACACCACCCCTCACACCACTGTGGTCATCACGTCAGGGTCTGCAGTGTGCTATAAATACCGTCCTATCTTATGCTTTTCAATGATCCTGGAGTTAATACTTTTTATCTATTTTCCATTATCCTGGCTTTCGATGTACCTATTGCCAACCCTTTCACAGTTCTTCCGCAGAACTGAAAAACTCTCTCCCACACTTTCTTGCCCACGATCAAACACTGACAACCTGGTGAGAACCTGATTTTCCTGGAAATTCTCTTGGAGCTCCGCCCTGATCCCCAACGTGCTACTGTCACTGGGCCGTGCCTTTCTTCCCGCTGGCCATGCTGCTCACTATGTTGGTCACTCGTTCTCAGCCCCTCGACGCCCCTCCTCTCCCATCCTAAAGGAGCACTTCAATTGCTTCAGAAAGGGCGGATGAGAAGGAACACTTGGGGGCCCCGCGTGTCCGAAAGTGCTTTTCTCTCTACCCCAGTGAGACTGGGTCTTTCTCCTAGATATGGACTTCAAGGTGAAAGTTAATTCTATTCATTGCCTTTCATTTCCATTATTGGCGAGAAGTTAAATGTCATTCTGACACTACAATCTTCATGTAATATCCATTCCTTTCTCTTCTTTGATAATCTTTTTTTCATTCCCACTGGAGGATCTGCAAGCCAGGTTGTAATACCCATTCCTTTCTTTCCTCCCTCGATAATTTTTTTGCTGCATGCCAGGTTTTTCTTCTCATGGGGGCACACGACCAAATCTCTCCCCCAGGAGAGCTTCATCGGGGCTGTTTCATTTGCCTGAAGAGTCCTCTCCTCTCCTGTGTCATAACCAAAGACAGGCGCATTCATCCTTCTGGGCTGGGCTGTTTCCTCCACGTGTGCTCTGACCTGGGCC
>NW_012104242.1:452210-486143 GCF_000951045.1 Mandrillus leucophaeus
GGGTTCCACATGTACAGCACCCATGGCTGTCCCCCTTGTCTGCATCTTGGCTTTCTCCATTTTGCTAAATGATGAACCACAAATTCCTCTACTTGACTTCTCTTGTGCTGTGGACTTACAGTCACTGACATCTAAGCACAGTTTGGAGAAAGAGATAAATGCACACTTCCAAGTTGCCAAGTGTAACCAGTGGCCGGACGTTTTTAATGCTTCACCTTCAATCTCAATACCGCACCTATCCAGTCCATGCAAACACGCTTCTTGGGATTACCCCCAACCCTAACCTCCTCTTGGTGCCCACGGATGACGGTGTACGGAGTTCTAGGCTGCTGCTCGGCTTCTCACAGGCCTTGTGTCTGATCTCAGAAAGCTACTTTTGCATACCAACCTTGTGAATATCTCCTCTCATAGGTGGAAATGCACAGTTTGCAACAAAAGTTTGAAAACAAATGAATAAAACGGAAGACTAGCTTCTACAGGTTGCAATAAGACAGCAAAAGAAACAAGTATGAACATGCACGTTTCCTTCATTCATTTTCCTCTGACGTCATCCCAAACGAGGCTGCAGGTGGCTTCATGGTGTGTTCTGGGAAGAAGAAAGCCACAATTGAATAGGCGTCGCTCAGCTGGATTCCAGCCTGTGACCGCACAGGACCGAGGGGCAGCAGAGGGGGCGTCACCACTGCCCCCATCACAGGGAAACCAAGCACGGCTGCTGGAACAGACGCCTCTTGGTAGCACGAACACAAATGATCACTAAGATGCACGACCACAGCATAGTGCTCTGCGCTGCCGAGAGCTCATGTTCATAGTCACCTTCGGTTTGGGGAACTGTGGTTGAAAACCAGCTCTCAGGCGCGTCGCAAAGACTGGAAGCCTCTTGACAGAAGGCGCGGTCAGGGGAGAGAGGCCGGCGTGGTCCCTGGGAAGGGGGCGGCCGCCAACACCACAGCGGCCTCCACAGGCTGGGGGCCCGGCAACATGGGCACGATGCAGTTACTCAGGATGTTAAACGCACTAGAAAAACGTCTACTGCATTTCTAAACTTCTCAATTTCCACTGACTTCTAAATTCAGATAAATACACTGAAAATCTTGATTTTCAACATATTTTTAAAAGAAATCATCACGAAGCTGTGGAGAAAAACTTAAATTTTAAAAGTATGTAGGATTTAAGATGAGAAGGCCTTGCTCCAAATTCCCATCTTATTCTCAACTAATCCCCTGTCCCAGCATGCTGGGGGTGTAGATATATCCAAATTCCCGTCTTATTCTCACTCATCCCGTGTCCGGGAGTGCTGGGGCTGCAGACGCACCCGTCTCTATGGCTGACCTCAGCTCCCGGGAGAGACAGGGAGGGAGGAAAGACGGGGGAGGAGGAGGGCCGACAGGCTTCTCCTGGCCTCTTTCCCGGGCACCCAAGGGCAAGCGCGCCGGCCTCCACAGGAGCGTCCTGCACCAGAAGCCTGCCCTGGGCCCTTCGTGGAACTGCAGGGGACTTTTCTGTATTTCAGGTCTGTCCCACAGCAGTTTCTGAATTCTCTCCAGGCCTCCATTACATGCTCTTTGTTCATATCGCAGAACTTGTTTTTTAAAATAAGTGCAATCAAGGACTTTGCCAGAAAGCAAACAAGACAACTGTTGTAAACACACGGGTAAGAAATTTAATAATTTTCTTTGTATTTACTCAGATGGGAACACCATACAATGGAAAGACTGAAATTCCATCCTAAGCACCTGACACCTGCCCGCCCCAACCCTGTGAATTCTCACTGTCCTTTGTTCTTGTTTTTTTAGATGGAGTCTTGCTCTGTCGCCAGGCTGGAGGGCAATGGCGCGATCTCAGCTCACTGCAACCTCCGCCTCCCAGGTTCAAGAGATTCTCCTCCCTCAGCCTCCCGAGGAGCTGGGATTACAGGCACCCATCACCATGCCGGGCTAATTTTTGTGTTTTTTAGTAGAGATGGGGTTTTACCATGTTGGCCAGGCTGAGCTTAAACTCCTGACCTCGTGGTTTGCCCGCCTCAGCCTCCCAAAGTGCTGGAATTACAGGCAAGAGCCACTGCGCCCAACCCCACGCTGTCCTCCTTTCTCTCCATCTTTCATGAACCCAAATCTTTGCCGCAAATCACTATACATTTCCTTAACAACCCTTTTCCTGTTATACTAGTTTAACTCGGTTAGGGACTCAAGCATTGGAAATTGCCAGTGATCCGGGTCAGGAGAGTCTGACATCTGTATCTCATCCGCCAGCCTGAGCCCCGGTCCACACTCGCTGGATGAGATTCATCCGCCAGCCGGAGCCCCGGTCCACACTCGCTGGATGAGATTCATCCGCCAGCCGGAGCCCCGGTCCACACTCGCTGGATCAGAGGCCAATCTCACCATCAGGGCCGGGGTTTCACGTTTCCGCACTTTGCTTACACCTCAGATTTTTCACAAAACCCACATGCGCAGCTCCAAAGTGGGTGCTACCCTCCCCACTGGAGACACACCGCACGGCGTGGGCTCAGCTGCACTCCCCCTCTAGTGTCTGACATCTGGGAGGAGGAACGCGATTCACTAAATACTGCTGAAAAGACCAGGAAACAAATGCACGGATCAAACCGACAGCTGCGTGTGACAGAACACGTCTCCAGCAGCTGAGGGTGGTACCCTCGGAACACGGCTGACCTGGAACACAGGGGGGTCGACCTGGAACACAGGGGGGTCGACCTGGAACACAGGGGGGTCCACCTCTCACTGCAGCAACTCGGTCTAGAAGGATTCATGCTGTCACAGGCAGTGCAATCTGGACACCCACGTTTCCCCTCCTCTGGGATTGAAGTTTAAAGATCCTCACCTTGTGAGCTGCCGCATGGCCTCACCACTAAGTGGAGGCCACCAGCCAGGGACAGGCCCCCGGGACCTTCAGCCCAGGTGAGGCCGCGGTCCCTGCCCCAGTACTTGCCGTGCGGGAAGGGCTACCCTGGGGTCACCGGACTGTAACTCTCATAGCAGAACCCGCTGTGCACCTGCCCTGGGAAAGCACAGCTCTGCTGACACGAAGAATCAGAACCACCACCGGCCGTCCCAGGCAAACAGGCTGGGGTCAGCCAGCCACGTCTTCTAAAGACGACAAAACAAAACAAAACAGCATTTACGTGCTTAAATATAGGAAAGTTTCTCATTCTATATGTAACCAAAGTGCCAGATTCACAAACGCCGACTCTGGGGCACCTCCTCTCTCAGGACTGTCAAAGCCCAGTGGGACAATCTGCAACAGGACCTCAGCAGAAGCCCTCTCCATGGGGACAGGGCAAGGCAGCCACTGCAAGCAACACTACTCAGGCCAGAGCAGCTGTTCTGAGAACAGGTGATCCAGTTACAGGATCAAACACTGGGATGCAAGCCAAGTCCCGAAAAGATAATTCCATGGACTGGATGGTGCTGAGGTATATGTTACCCACTGTCATTCTGATCATTAGTTAGCACTTACATGTTACCATCTGCCATTTAAATTTATCCAAATCAAGAATAAAAGAAACTGTGGCCCAGATAGACGCCTGAGGCAGTGGAAGTTCTGCGGTGCCTGTTTAGGGCGTCACGTGGATCTGAGCGTCGTGTGGGCATGGTGGCGTCTGCCCTCGGACACTGCACATCCATCCTCGTACCACGGTGGGGACCGTGTGGGGGAGAAGCAAGCACCGCCCCGGCCCGCCCCCATGGGCAGACTCAGCCCCTCTGTGCCGCACCCCGGAATCCATTCAGCAAATACCTGCCCAATGTCCACTTTCCATGAGCAGGTGGCCGGGGCCTCAGGTGACTTAGGTCCTGCTGCTGGGGGTTGGGGTGGAGACTGAGCATTTAGTAACCACTGCCCAACTACGACTGTGGTATTTCAGGGACAGGACGACACGGAGATGGGAATCTGGATGGTCTAGACTGAGGGATCAGGGGAGAAATCCAAACTGAGCTTTAAACACTGCCTGGACATGGCTAAGGGCACGGCCTGAGCAGAGTTCCTCATGTGGACAGCCGCATGGCCATGGGGAGCCCTGGCAGCAAACTGAGATAAATCCGGGTTTGTGATCAGAGTCCACAGCTGAACAGCACAGCGCGAACCTGCAGGCCAGGGCAGCCATCAAGGCCTCCGGTGGAAACTGTGTGGGGCTTCACGCACTGACCCAGGACGCCTCTTCCCTGGGGAGGCTGCTCACGCGACGCCACAGTGGAAACTGTGCGGCACAGACTGACCCCCTCAGAGTCCTTGTAACGTGCACCTGGGCATCAAGCTGTCCGGCTGTTGAAGGAAAAGCAAGCTGGGCTTGGAGAGGAATACTGGATCTTCGTAAATCACTCAGTACCAAGAAACATTTCATGGACAATCAGGTAAGAAGTTGAGAAAGAGGAGTTGTATCTGAGCAAGGAAGGCTCCACTATTTCTAGCCACACCGAAGTTTTACTCAGTCTCCACGGCCTGTATCATAAAAGCAGTGAGGCCTTGTTATCCCAGTCGACGATGTTATTAAGATATCCCTGAAGAGGGTGCCAGGCAGTGGATTCCATTTCCTCTGTTTGCAAGTTTGGGCTTAGAGACTGATGAGGGCTGGGTTTGAACCACAGAAGGGTGAGTGCCAAGTGGGCAGCTTCCCTAAGCCACGTCTTCTCCCTGAAGATGATCTTCCGGGCACTCTCTCTGACCTGCCTTTCACTGCACATACAAGTCACGTATCTTCCTGGCTCCTGGCACTCTCTTCCTCAGCTAGATCCAGGCAGCTGCTCAGCACCACACTCGCTTCTGAATCTCGACCGGAGGCCCCGACAGACGCTGCCCTCCTGAGCAGTTGGGATGTGCCTGGCTGGCCCAGGGAACGGAACCCCCATTGGAACTCATAATTCTGCATCCTAAACAACATCCTAGAAACACTTAGTTTCTGGACACAGGAATGTAAATATTAAGAAAAAAGGGTAGAAGTTAATCAGAACACAAACCCCTTACAGGCAAAAGTGTGCAGCAGCACAGGGGAACAAAAAGACGATCCTGCAACAAAGGAAGTCACGTCCCATGGGGCCAACCAAGAAAGCAGCCTCAGCTTTGGAAACATCTGCGTTCCTCGCTGCTTCCCAGGACGGGAGCACACGGTGCACGCTCACACATCACCAGCAGCGTCTCCAAATGAAAGTTGGCAGGGAAACGCAGCCTCGCTGGGGCCCCAGCACCCCTGTCCTAACTGCCCCCATCCCGAGTGCCCCCGTGTCCTGAGTACCCCCCCGCCTGAGTCCAGTGTCTGGGTCTGAATCAGGCGGCCCAGGCAGTCCCTCCTCCTGTTTTCCTCACATTTCCGGCAGATGAATTCAGAAACGCACCTTGTGGCTAACACCCAACGCTGTCATCATCAGCTCTGCCACTTTCTCCTGAGGGCACGAGGGCATCAAGCCAGGGGCCTGGAGAGGAGGAATGCGGTGGAGGCCAGGAGATGAGGCGGGGTGTCCTCTTCTGAGACCCCGATGGCCAATTGTAATAATAAAGTTTACCTCTATGACTTGATTTTACCGATTTTTTAACAGGGTCTCGCTGTGTCCCCCAGGCTGGAATATGGTGGCACAATCACAGCTCACTGCAGCCTTGACTTCTTGGATTCAAGCAATCCTCCCGCTTCAGCCTCCCAGATAGCTGGGATCACAGGCACGCACCATCATGCCTAATTTTTTCTTTTGTAGAGATCGGGACTCCCTTTGTTGCCCAGGCTGGTCTCAAGCAATCCCCTGCCTCGCCTCCCAAAGTGCTGGGATCACAGACGTGAGCCACCACACCCGGCCTTGTGATTTTAAAACACATTTTGAAGTGTAACCCTGAACATGAACCTGAAACTTCAACCTACATATGATTTTTTTTCATCCTGTTGGAAAATGCATTGAACTTCCCTTTTGCCTCATGACATTCCTATATTCACAATACCGTCCACCAAAGTAATTTAGACCTTTGAACAGAATCTTTACCTCTAAGAATATACTTTATGATTAACCGGTTTTTCTATTTCAAAAACCCTTACTTTGCTCTTCAGAGATGGAAATCTCAGAATCACTCCCTCTAGCTGATCTCAGAGGCCAAGACTCATCAGTTCATCCTGTAATCGGGTCTCTGGCTATAAGACCAACGTCTGGAGAAGACCGGTGGCTTTCAGAAAAGTTGTGTCATCTGTCATGCATTCTCCTTACGTGTTCTCTACGTGGTGCCCCGCTGAGAAAGTGGAATTGTAAAAGCAACATTCTACTTCAACAGGCGACGCAGAACAGGGCCCCGACTCACAGGGACAGACCCGGTCTCTGGCGAGCTCTGGACCCGCAGAGCGACCTGGCTCACTGGAGAACGGGCACCTCAGGCCCCCGGGCCACGCCCTACGCGTCTGTACAGGATGGCACTTGGCAGGTGGCCCCTTTTCTAACGTGTCCCCTGCTGTGGGGCTGGCTCTCAGCAAAGCAGCGCTCACCGAAACGAAAGTAAAACAGAGGCCGGTTCCCTGCGGTGCTGGCCACCCGCTCCCGGGCCGCGGCTTCTCGGACGTCGCACACCCCGATGTGGGCAGAGCGGAAAGTTCTCCTCGGCGCTCCTTCACTGTGCTGCAGTCTACACCGAACCACGGCAGCTCCATTCGCTGCTGTAACAAGTTGAAAAAAAACTAATTAATTCAAACTTTAGTTTTTTTTAAAGTTGTTACAGCGCTGAGCAGAGCTGCCGACCCCATGCAGGACAGCACACAGACCACCAAGGGGACCACAGGGCGCGGCCACCCTCCGCGCCCGGCCAAGGTCACTGCGGGAGGCACACTGCGCTGGAGAACCGTCCTGGGAAGCGAGGAACCGCTTCTGTTTCACTTTTGTTTGGCAAGGCACAAAAGTTAAAACCAACAGCGTCCACGGCCTACAGTCACCCCCCACCTTCCTGTAGGACGTGAGGGCACCTGCAGAGGGGAACTCACAGGGACAGGGCTGGGGCAGTTATCGCCACGTGGCTCCGTGAGAAGAGAATGAGGGAGGGGGCGCAGGCCATCGGAGGATCTGCCCAGCACCGCCCTGAAGCCTCTCGCCCCAGCGTTCCAGCCCAGCCCTCCGCTTCCCTTCTCTTGGGTTCCTCGGCATCTCTCCCTGACTTAGGCCTCTGCTAAGCAAGGTCCACACAAACACGTTCACTGTTACATCACCGTCTCAAAAATCAAGGTAAGGAAAACACGAAATCAAAACAAAACTACCAATAGCAGAAGCTCCACACCGAGTTTCCTGGAGCCTGAGCCCCAGGAAGTTTTCCTTGCTGAGTCAACAGGACCCTGGATGGGCATCGGGGCCTCGGGAAGAACAGAATTGGGGTTTGTGCAGGTGTGGCCACGTGCATCCTTAAACCTTTTAAAATCTTGTTGCAATGATAAGAACTATGGAAGCTCAGTTTCCACCTTTAAAATTTATGTTGCTAGCCTTATGTTTCAGAAAGAAACTGCTTGTGTTAGCTTTAAGCCATTCCTCAAAACTACCTAATTTTCAAGGTCACTCTCGGGCTGAACTGAGCTTGCCAGATGGGAACTGAGGTGCTAGAATCCCAGTCTAATATGAGGTTCTTTTTTCCTGACATTTATGGAACCCAGCTCAAGTGCAGGAAAGCTGCCAATCTGCATATGTAGAAATGCTGGCGGGAAATCGACTGTCCTTCTGAAGAATCATGTATGTTTGCAACCATATCTCAACACACAACCAGCTTTCACAATTGCAGAGTCCTGGGCGGCCTATCACAGCACTGTCTAGATTTAGCCTGTGCCACCAATAGATGCCTTGGATTAAACCAGAATCAATAGTAATAAATAGCCCTCTAAACCAAATACGTTGAAATTACTAATGTGCTCATATTTTTACAATCATAGCATTTTAAAGTAATCAACACAATATTGATCTCTGCTTATAGAGAAAACACCCGTTAAATTAGGCACACTTATAGAAAAATCCTCTGTGCCTTCTATGCAATCACGCAAAGGAACCGGATGCCTGGAGCATGAACGCCAGACGCCGCCTCCTGCCGACGCGGAGTCAGGGAACGTCTGCCTCCAGGTGTTTCTCTGGCACGCAGTGAACACGTGAAATGAGAGGACTCATGCTACTCATCGGGGCTACGTACTCGGAGGCTGTGGAAGGTAGGCTCCAATTAACTTTGACCTCTTCTTTTCATATCCTTTTTGTGTGATGTCACCTGCAAGAGAAGGAAAACGAAGTTCAGCAGGGTCTCTGTGGACAGTTTATCATTCGGTGGCACCCAGGAAACGGTTACCACTGTATCTTCGGTGTGCCTCACCGTCAGAATTTTAAAAGCACGCACCGCACATCATACAACTTCAGTTCCTCCCCTGCTCTCGAACAAAAGCCCACAGCGTTTAAGTCACTGAAACTCATTTGCTAAACACACGCCTGTTTCTGGCCCTTCTTGATTTATCTGGATAAAGTCCAGAGTTAGATCCCTGCCATCTCATCCCCACCCGCTGGCACAGGAAGCCAAGCCCGGTGGCGAGGGCGCTCGTTAACTCAGTCAACGACAGATCCTGCAGCTGGCGGGGCTGGCATGGCCAACACCAGCACCAATCAGCATCTTCTTCATTAAGGAGACGTTTCCTAATCAAGCGTGTCGGTCACAAGGACTTGAGCCACCACAGTGTTTTTGAAAAAGGAGTGACGAAGGCCAAGGGAAGAAATGAAAGGCATGAAACCTGCAGAAATCCAGAAGAGAAGGATGCTTGTGGTGAGGCGGGAATCCACACGTTAAAGCCACCAGCTCACAGACGGCAAAGGGGCCACGCAGCAGCCGCACCTTTCCTGGAGCCGGCGTGAGCACAGACAAAGCCACCTCATCAACCCGCAGAGGCCCTTCCCGATCACAACTCCAGCGCGCAGCATCCTCACTCGCCCTTCATTTTCTTGGACCTACTGTATTGTTTTCTAAGAGTGATCAAACCATAATTCCTAGAAGAGCTAAAAATTCAAGCTTTAATAAAAACACAGCAAATAAGTGACAAGTTATCATGATGTACACACAAGGTAGTCACAGTTCGCTTTTCCTAGTGAAGGGCGGGCACTCTCGGGTGCCACCTCTGCCTCCACCAACTCACAGCTCACGACACGGGTTCTCGTCTCCGCCATGGAACACAAGGCCGACGTCTCAACACGGAGCCGGGAACCAAATGACACGGACTGCGCATCTGGCCATCCACGAGTGTCCTTGATGCTAACTAACCAGCCGGCCACCGCCGACAAAGGGACAGTTTCTGCAGAAGTGTTGAAGCTTGCCAGGCACTCCACACCCGCAGCCATCGGCTGCCCGCTACGAGACTGCTCGGCCGCTTCTGGAAATGCCTTGTTAACCCATTTTACAAAGATGTCCAAAATCTGAACCAAACAGCCACATGTGCATGTGCACTGGAGCTCAGGGACGAGTCACCTCGAACGCTGGCTGTGAAGTCAGGTTCACTCCTTTCCCTACACACTGCAGCGCCTGTCCCACCATCAAAGAAAAATATCTGGTTTTGAGGAAACAAGATGCCAGAAGCCTGGAAGTTCTGTCCAGGCCCATCAATCACAGGAGACCTGGTTCACTGGCAGGCACCCCCATCCCCAGCCCTTTCACTTCAGCCCACTTGAGAGCAGAATTACAGAGCAAGAGGCTGACCCGAGCTCCGCTCTCCTGCTACAGAGAAGGTGGGAGTTCCACCTACAAGGGCAGAGCAGAAAGCCCCCGGATCCACACACGCCCGGCCTTGGGATCCCCTGAAAAGGCAGCAGCAGCCGATCGCTGTTCTCCCAGTGGTTCCCAGTCCTGCCTTGAAGGTGGCTGCCTGAGGAGGAAGCTGCTCCACCCCCTCCACCCCCTGCTCAGCATCTAGAGGCACCCCCAGGGCCTGCTCCCTGCAACTGAGGAAACGCCCCGGCGAACAGGAAAGAAAGGACCAGAGCGGATGGAACACAGCTGCACCCAGGACGACGGATGAGCAACTGCCCCGCCGCACAGCGGGACGCGCCCTCAGCACCAGCGACGCGCCCAAGGTGGCTCTCCCGGCCCGTCCAGCAACGCGCCCAGCGGCTCTCCCGGCCGACGGCCCCACGGCTCTGGCATCCTGGTTTCCAGCTGCCTTGCACAATTCTATGATCAGGTCCCATCCCGAAAGCCTTGTCTACACCCAACATTCAGCTCCCAAGTCACTAATTTCTCAACTGAACACAAGCATGGGGAGCTGCTCCTCCGTTTTCAGGTGATGCCAGCACCAAAGAAAACTGACGTTGACTCTGTCTCACATTCGGAAAGCTCCGATTGCCAAGGCCCCCAGCTGGAGGAAACCAGCGCATTCCTCCGGCCGAGGCTCCTTCCTCTCCCCCCCCCCCCCGGAGTCACCCCGGCAGGCCTCACCATACAGGCTCCGCAGCGAATCTCAGGATGGGGAAAGGCCACACACGAGGAGAAGCCTCTACTTAAGAGCAGGCATTTGGCTGGATTTAAATCGAGCGCCCAATCAATCAGCAAAGAAAATTTCCAGACAAGACTTCAAGAAATCCTGGGTTACTGTCATCTCTCAAAACCTAGGAGGTGGGACAGGGCGGCACCACTGAGTAACTTCCATGGCCCGCACTTCCCCCAAACCAGGGTCTGCAAACTAAGTCTCCAGGCTGAGCGCAGCTTCCAGACCACTTCTGGAGACATGCTCTGTGCTCACGGGCTGCTCCCTCCCGAGCTGCAAGGCAAGAGAGTTCTGTCCAGCTCTTCACAGGAGGGTTTGCCGGCCCATCCCCAAAGACAACACTGTTTAATCCTTTTAACAACTTATTTTATGGATGAGAACTTGAGGCACAAATGGTACTTACGTTCCTCACTCAGGACCACAGATCTAAGACAAGTCTGTCCAGCTCCAAAACCATGTCCCATGAAAACCACATCCAGAGTCTTACAGTCTAAGGCTGGTGCAGTGTCCAGAGGCCACAGCCCTGGCTTCCTGGGCCTTCCTCGCATATTCACGCCCCTGTATGTCCTCCTGACTCTGTAACCTGCCTGGGAAGTGCCTTTCTCCAAAGGAAATGCAAGTCTACTTCCCGCTTTGCCCTCTCCAAGCCCCTGCCCTGCCTGGATGCCGCCTCTGGGTGCCCACAGCACAAATCACACGCTGTAGCTTGCGTGATGTCGCGGATGACTGTTTATGGTTTATTTGTAACACACAAACACAGTTATCCTTAAAACCAGACAACGTCCCATAGAACTGTGCCCCAACCCAGTCGTCTTACGAACTGAAGCCAGGGTGCTCCTGCGTGTACCACACAGATGCCTGTGCCTGACGCAGAGACCTGCAGATAAGCGACTGGCTGGGAGTGCACTGAAGACCTGGGCAGACGCGGGGCGATCATTTACCTGTTCAGTGACTGGGGGGCGGGCAGAGGGGAAACTTATGCCGATTCTATCACCAAAATGCAGAAGACGATGGCTTGATGTGCTGAAGTGCTGGATGCCGCGGCCCTCAGACCAGGCTCACAAGCACCTGCTACGTTTTCATGTGAAAAGTCCAGTTATTTTCAACTCTGGAACTGCCTCAGCATCTGGTAGACAGAGATCCACCAGATTCCCATAATAGATTTGCTACAGGTTTACAGGTGCAAACCTAGCAGCAGCTTTTATGTGCCATCCTTTATTTTGAAGCAACCAGTTTCCTGTGTGAATACAATCATAGGCGACAGGTGACAGATAGGTAACAGATGATGCATATAGACAGACGACAGAGATGATGGACAGAGGGCAGGTGGTGGGAGGTGAGAGACTGACAGGCGGAAGCCAACTGGCTGACTACACAGTATCCTCCCAGAACACCTCCTTGGGTTGGGCCCAAGGCCTGACCTTCAATCAATGCCACGCTGTCACTAGGGAGACGGTGGCTCTGACCGTGCCTGGTGCTTCCTCCATTCCACACGAGGGAGACGGTGGCTCTGACCGTGCCTGGGCTCCTCCATTCCACACGAGGGAGACGGTGGCTCTGACCGTGCCTGGGGCTCCTCCATTCCACACGAGGGAGACGGTGGCTCTGACCGTGCCTGGTGCTTCCTCCATTCCACACGAGGAAGACGGTGGATCTGACGGTGCCTGGGGCTCCTCCATTCCACACGAGGGAGACGGTGGATCTGACGGTGCCTGGGGCTCCTCCATTCCACACGAGGGAGACGGTGGATCTGACGGTGCCTGGGGCTCCTCCATTCCACATTGGTTCAGGCTGAATGATCAATTCCTGCCTTTCTCTCCCCCTCATCTTGTGTCCATCAGGGCACGTGGTTGTCAGTGTGCAGCTACATAAACTAAAGGCGCAAATGCTCCGAGAAAGGGCACGTCCTTCCCCATGTTTCTAAGCAGGGGCCATCACGGGTCTGTTATCCCGCTAGGCATATCCACTGCTCACAACAGGCTTGTTCATATTCCCCAAACCTGGAAGCAACGGGAACGTCATCCAGGGCTATTTCAAAAGTCAACTCCCGTCTCCAGGGACAGCCTCTGGGAGGCTGCCGTGAGAGAACGCGAACCACCCGAGCCTCTGCTGGAACGCTTCCCACGTAAAATTCCACACAGCACATTTTCCCGCTTCCACATCAGATAGCCATTTATTTAATTTCCTTTTCACTTTAGAAGTGTGACAGAAGAGTAAATGCAGAGATTGTAACCTTAGTGAGAAAAAAAATAAGAGTGATCTCTTCTGAAGCATTTTCTACTTCATTAAAAAAATGCTACTTATATAATTCTGAGACTTTCCGTAAGAATTAAAATTTCAGAAGCAGAAATTAAAATCACAAAGAAGAGAGATTTACAGAAAATCATACTTTGGAAGCAAAAACCCCAGTGAGGCCAAGTCACCAGCAGAAGGTCGAATGAGACAGATGGACGATGCTTCCTTCCCTCCCTGAAGGGAAGAATTATTTTTCTCACTTACGTTGCAGCCCAGAGTTTCAGGCCAAAACCCTATCTTAGAAAAGCAAGGAAAGGCCAACCTGGCAAACGCAGGGTTAAGACGACAGAACAGACGCCCGGCCCCTGTGGCTTCCTCTTGGCCTCAGGCCCGCACCAGCCAATGTGGCCCCAACTGGAACCCGTGCAGAGCCCAAGCTGCGGACGTCGGGCTCGAGAGACAGACACCCGAGAGCCGGGGAGCCCCTCAGGGATGAAGGAAATGGGCCACAGAGCTGCTTCCACGATGTGGCTCAGCTCCGAGCGCACAGACCCACTTGGCAGTGATGGTTTCCACGTGCGGTGTCGGGAGATTATTTAATGCTGGAATGAATACTTTATATTAGAAAGCAATCGTTTCCATGTTCGGAATTCTACGGCTGTCAGGAGCCTGGTGCTGCTGCTCTGAGCCTATTGCTTTATAAGGAGCTGGGAGGCCCCAGAAGGCAAGGCTGCAGCCTCATTTTAAAATCTCCGATAGGCTTCTTCATTCTCCAGCAGGCGCAGTAGGCTGGTGACAGCTCGTGTGTGTAGCCCCTTGCCCGCACTGGGAGACAGGGGCAGGAGGACCTGGGATGTCCTCTCACTTCAGCAGCTGAGCAAAGCAGGGCCCCAAGGGCCAGCTAACTAGTGTGGGTCTCATTTTTCTCATAGATAAAATATAGGTAATAGCACCCATCTACCTGCTACTGCGGATGGAGAGATCAAACACACAGGATGTGAAGGTCTCAAAGCACAAAGGACATAAAAAATCTTTAAAAATTTCAACAAGCACTCATTCAATATCTGCTTCACATTCAACTCGTGAGACGTCCGAGTCGATGGGAGGACTCATGAACACAGACCTGCTGTGCAGCCTGCAGGGCCACAGGCATCGCCCCTTCGGGGGAGGGAGGCAAAGAAGATGGACCACGGAAAACCAGGGACTAGGAAGAAACTCAAAATCTCAGCCTGAGAACCCAGTTGTTGTTCTGCTCCAATATCAACTACCATCTCGGGACCCCAGACACCGCAGGCCCCCACGTCACTGAGACGCTCCAGCTCTGGGGCTGAGGCTCCTGGCCCCATGCACACCCCAGACAGCAGCCAGAAGGGTCACTGCAAGAATGCAAACATGGTGAGCCTCTGCCCCCAAACCGTGTCAGAGGCTTCTCCCTGCTGTTTGGGTTGAGGCCAAACTCCCCACAGGGTCTCCAAGTCCTTCCCGACCCAGCCCTGCCGCCTTGGCTGTCCGTGCTCTGCCATGGCTCCATGTGCACCTGCTGTGCCCATCACCCCCTCATTCTCGCAAGCCCCCGCCACGTTTCCAGCGCGAGTATCGGCAGCTTAAATTCCATAAAGATCTTTTAAATAAGGTGCCAGGGTAAACAAAGCCTACACTAGGATTCATTCACCTGAGCTTTTTGTTTAATTAAAACATGATTTATTGTTATTTAGGTGCCTAGTGCCCCACTCTCTGGGTGACAGAGCAAGACCCTGTCGCAAACCACACACACACAAACACACATTTAATTAACGGTAGGAGCAGGAGAGAAACACATTTGAGACACGCTGTTGCAGGAAGATCTTACTCAGGCGGGGTGGGTGGACCAGGTCATTTAGAGTTTTACCTTTTCGGGTTTTTTTAAATTTGTATCGTCCCCCGTAGCTCTTCTCTTTGTTACATTAAGAACTCCGGTTAGAAGGGGGATTAAAGGAAAGAGTTTGTTTGGAGTCCATTCTATTTTTAACATATGGATCAAAAGAACACGAGAAGGAGCAACAGAAGTTCACACTACTGCAGCGGTCTTGAAAATAAGCTTCTGATGTTAAAAAAATGATGTAGTACTAACAGTCCCCAAAGGGCTTAGAAATATGAATGCCGATGGAATTTTTAAAAATTCGAAGCGCGTGTGCAGTGCGCCGTGTGGAGCAGTGAGGAGATTCCTGTCCTACTGCAGCCTCGAAACACCCCCTCCCTTCCAGTCCCTGGCAAGACCAGGAGCTCAGCACGAGGTCCCCGAGATGCCCCAGCAGCCATCCTGGCCAGTGGGAAGATTTAAACACACCCGTTTCACACAAAACTGCTGTCGTAACTTGCTAAGAACTCTTTGGGCAAGCATAATTTCTCCAGCATGTCCTGGGAGTTAGAAATCCCTCCTTCTTAAACACAGCTATGTCCCTTTCCCATGACATTCATTCTCAATTTTGCAGATCTCAGGCCTCAGCAGTAAGTTGGTTTTGCGGGATGTTGTATTTACATTTTTTGGTGCTGTGGGGAGGGGGGAGGGAGAAGGGGAAAGGGGCAAGGTAGGGACAATGAAGCCCAGGGAACATGAGCATGAGGACAGGCGGACAGGGGACAGGGGAAAGGATGGAGGACGACCATCCACCTACAAAGTCGGGGTCTTACTGCGAACTTTACAGACAACTATGTCATTTAAACATTCCACAAGCACTATCGTCCGCATTTCAGATGAGTCTCAGCAAGTCTGAGATGCCCGCCAAAGGGCCAGACTGGTGGCTAAAGTCAGCACGTAGAACCGCCTGGCCCAGCGGTGCCAGCCCACCCCTGACCACCCACCCCCGTACAGGAGACGCTTCAGGCTCCCCAGCAGGGAGAATGTCACAGCCCTGCTGAAGGGGGAGGACGACAACTAGAACAAACAAACGTCCACGTCACTTCCAGGATCTGAACAGTCACACTGGACCACCCCCAGGTGAGAAGTGGACTGTCTATCTCGGATGCCAGGCCACAGGGAGTGGTTACAACCACGTACCACGAGCCACGTGCCCTTCGGCATCAGAAAGTGCTTTTGTCGGGAAACAAAACTGCTAAGGCATCAAAGATGGAATCGCTTTGACAGCAGAAAGAAGTGGGATAATCTCAGTCAACACAAAAGCGCATGCAGTCCAGAGTCCTAAACCTCAGGAGGAGCCCATCTCTGTAATCAGAGCTTCACGGTCACTGCGTGTTCATGCCAGAGCCAGAGGCGTGCAGTGAACGGGGGCCAAGAGAGCCTCGACTTTCCACAACACGTCCAGCATTATCTTCCTGTTTTAGAAGCACACACTCCCTCACCCAGAGTCTAAGTCTTTGCAGAATCATTTAAGCAGCTGCGTAGTGGCTACGGCTTTCTGCTCAGTTGCCTTTTTAAGTCAAAGCTCCCAAGAGCCAAAGCAATCCAAGAGGCTGGTCAGCCAGTCTGTCTGCAGCGTGAGAAAGCAAAACTCAGAGGTGGCAGTGAGCGGTCAGGCCACCTGTGCCCACGCCAGGGAACCCAAGGGATCTAGGAATGTAAATTCTGCAGTGTTGGCAGATGTGGAGCAAAGGAAACCCTTGCACGCCGTTGGTGGGGGTGCAAAGCAGCACAGCTTTGAAACAGTATGGAGCACCTTCCAAAACTAGAAACAGGACTCTGTGATCCAGCAATCCCACGTCTGGGTAAATATCCAAAGGAATATTGAACCACTAATGGAGAGATGCCTGCATGCTCACGTCCACCACAGCGCTACTGACAGTCACTTAGATGTGGAATTGACCTACGCACCTGTCAGTGGATGAACAGATAGAGACACCGTGGTGTACGGACACAAGGCGTACAATTCACCTTAAAGAATGAAATTCTGTCATTTGCAAAAACATGGATCAACCTGGAAGATATTTTGCTAAGTGAAATAAACCAGGCACAGAAATACAAATACTGCATGTCTCACTTATATGCGGCATCTTAAAACAGTATTTGTAGAAACAGAGTGGAATGGGGGTTACCAGGGACTGGGAATGGGGGTTACCAGGGACTGGGAATGGGGAAACGGCGAAACGCTGGTCAAGGGTCATGACACTTCATGAAAAGATGAGTCAATTCTGGAGACCGAATGTACAGCATGGTAACTACAGTTAATAACGTATGGTCTGCCTGAAATTCAGTTAACAATGTATCATCTGCCTGAAACTGGGTAAGAGAATGGATCTTCCGTATTCTCACCACACACACGAATTAACTACAAGGTGAGGGATGTGTTCTCAATAGCTTGAACTGGGGGAGGAAAAAACCCTGAAATCCATCCCCCCTCCTCCTAAAAACTATTTATAGATCTTGAACGTTGGTCTGTGTGGAAAAAATTGTGTTTCTTCCAGCGAGTCTCTTGAAAAAATAAAGCGTGTTAAAGTACAGTCACCCTCGGTGTCTGTGGGAGCGGGTTCCAGGGTCAGGATTCTCAGTCTGCGATGCTCAAGTCCGTGATAGAAAATGGCGCAGCATTTGCATAGAACCCACGCGTGCCCTGTGTATTTAAAAGCTCTACATTACTCGTAATACCCCCAAACAACGTGAGCGCTGAGTACACAGAACCCACGCGTGCCCTCCCATGTACTTAAAATATCTACATTACTCGTAATACCCCAAACAACGTGAGTGCTGTGTAAATGGTGGTTGTACTGTATTGTTTAGCAAATAATGAAAACGACAAAGTCTACACATGTTCAGAACAGGTTAGGCCGTTCTTTTCCTTCTGAGTATTTTCACTTTCAGTTTGGCTGAATCCAGGGCTACAGAACCCATGAACACGGAAGGCCAATTCTGCGTCTGAGAAATTTTTTAACATTCAGCAGGCGGGGGAAGGAATACAGGTTCTCCCCTCCCACACCCCTCAGTGCTTCCTGGTCATTCTGCTGTGTCAGCTGCTTCTCTTTTGACCAACTTCAGCAACTTCACAATCTTCATCAGCAACGGGGCAGCTCTGGACAGGGAGAAGCAGCCGTCCTTCATCTGCAAACCGTGTTTGCCGCGGCAATGAGCTCAAGACCGTGTCTTCTTCCAGATGAGGAATCCGAACCATATGTAGAGTGAGGATCAGTCCTGCCACACACAGCCATCTCTTGGATGCAGAGAAGCTGAATAAGCGGCCAGGGCTCCTCTGATGCACACGAGGCCATGCGGAGAAGCATCCCCTAACATTACGGCACCTGGCTGGTTCCACCATACAGATGGGACGCAGAGGAAGAATTTCTTGAAGCAACATTCGTACATTTGGAGTTGAAATGCAAAATGCAACTGCCAAAAACATTAGCTATTTTGGAATAGGTTGGGACAGGGAAAACGTCTGTCATGAGATTAAACATTTTTTCTTGAGACAGGTCTGCCTCTGTCACCTGTGCTAGAGTGCAGTGGTGCGATCACAGCTCACCGCAGCCTTGACCTCCCGGGGTCAAGTGATCCTCCCACCTCAGCCTTCTGGGTAGCCAGGAACACAGGTAGGCACTACCACACCCGACTATGTAGTTTTTGTAGAGATGGGGTCTCACTGTCTTGCCCAGGCTGGCCTCAAACTCCTGGACCCAAGTGATCCTCCCTCCCGGGCTTCCCAAAGTGCTGGGATTACAGGCATGAGCCACCAAATCCAGCCTCTGCCATGAGTGTTATAAACACAGTACTTGAATTTTTTCCAACCTCTTGCTATCCAGCCAGCTTCCCCGGCTGTAGCGAGGGTGATGCTGCTGTTGTTGTCTCTTCACGAAGGGCGGGGCAGCAGATGACAGGCACACGGCGTACCCAGGGAACGACTCGGCTCTAACAGGAGATGTCTCAGCTGAAGGAAGTCCTTAGAGCCCCTCGAATCTGCACACCTGAGAGAACCAATCCCACTCACAGCAGTTCGTGCCACAGAAGCAGGCGCCAGTAGAGACGCTTGCCTCTCCTCTGGGGTCCCGGCCGAGAGACCCCACACCAGGACGTGTAGAACAGCGGAGAGTCACACTTTCTTCTTTCTCCCTGCTGCCCGGGGGTCTCTCTTAGGGTGCTCGTCAGAGATGCACCTCTGTCAAGGGATGACTTTCATTTATCTGAAATGAAGTTTCTGCCCGTTCCTTCTCAGCAAATAAAAGTTTTCAATGAAGAAAACTTCACCTCAAGACTCTGGGCTCAAGCGTGTCCCGACCTCCATCTCCGAGTACAAAATCTCCTCTCAGCTCCAGGGCACCTTGGGGCGAGCCAGGACCCCACTCACCGTTCCCCAGTAACACCCCAGGCCTGAAAAAAGGGTCTGCTGTGTGGGCGAATTAAGGAGGCAACGTGCGTTTGTTGAGTCCTGCCAGCTAACTATAGATAAAACATGCTTTTTGAGAGCTGCAAGTGTTACTTATCTGCATGCCAGCATTCTCACCATCATCAGACATTATACGGTACGACTTCAGTAGGTCCTGTGACCCCACAAATCCAGGATGCACGAAGAGAAAGTGACTGCTGCTTAGTAATTAATCTCATAAATACTGCAGCTTTCACTTGGGCCTTGTTTGGTAACACTGCACAAGCCTAGGCTGTATGTGAGAATCTCCAAATGCTGTAGAAATTATCCTGAACTTCATTTCCTCATTCATTCATTCATCTCCCAAATATTTAATACCTACTGTGTGCCATGCAATGGAGAGAGTACATAAAACAAATCCTACACACAACAGAGAAAGCGCACACGGAACACAGACATAATATCGCCAAAATGTTTGCTGCATAAAAGATTTTAAAAGTTGTATTTTAACTTAAAATCTTTTAAAAGCTGGAAATAAAGGGATGCTTAATTCAATGACTCCAGTGATTTTCTTAAATTGCCGCATCTGGGTAAGCAATGGAAAACAAAACGGGACAGGCCAGGTCCCATCAGGACAGGAATGACTGCGCTGTCTCCTGCCACAGGTTTCAGGCTTCAGAAGATGCTAAGATCTTTCTATCATCCTTAAAGCTGTAATTTTTTCCGACAATCTTGCTTTCTGAAATAATGGCTCAGTCCCGAAGAGGCTTGCCGTTAATTTAAGACGTCTCAGGTTTTCTTTGAGACTGGGGGGGCAAATGACCTACCAGAAGATGTATGTAATAAGCTCAAGTTATTCCAGAGAAGTTCGTGCACACGTTACGACTTTCTCTGAGGCCAGTGAGCTGCGGGCATCCCTCCAGGAAACACTGAGGCTTCCTGTGCACTAACTCACATCGCGTCAAAAATACCGAGTTGCAGGGAGGAAAGCAGAGATGATTCCTGATGCAACATGTAAATGTGATAAGATTTTGATGGTTTCACTAGCTATTTATAAATAACAATGTTGACAGTACAAACTTTAATTTGTGGAAACATCTTTTCTAAAAGATCTTGCCCAACCTTTATTAAGTGGCAATGATTAAGTATATTCTTTATTTAGAAGGCCAAGTAGAATGTATGCAATCCTATACTCACTGATACATTACGAGAAGTAGAGCTTGTCAAGATCTCTGCTTTGCAATACCAACTCTTAAAAGAATCAAACCTCTGTTTATGTAAGCACGTGTGTAATTCAAGGATTTTTATTATAACATGTTTATGAAGAGACATGCATTGGTACCATGTATCCCAATTACAGAGGGAAGATGGGAATATCTTAGAATGGGGGAGGTACTTGTTTCATTTAAAACGAAAAAAGGTCAATAATCAAAGTGCAAAACCGCTTGAAGAACGTGATCGTATTACAGGGTAACTTGCAGAACAAAGCAGTCCAGACAGGCAAAACGACTGGCACAGAGAAACCCGAGTGAGTGAAATTACATTTAATTCAATATCGCAGTATCCATTCACTCAGGAATGCACATTCACTCAGGAATATGCATTACGCATCGACCGCAGGCCAGGCACTGTCAGGTATGTGACAATATCAGAACACAAAACCTCTGCACCCTCGTGGCACTTCAATTCCCAGCTAGGTACACTGGCTCACGCCTGAAATCCCAGCGCTTTGGGAGGCTGAGGTGGGACATAGTGAAACTCCATTTCTACAAAAAACAAAATTAACTGGGTGTGACAGCATGAACCTGTAGTCTCAGCTACTCAGGAGACTGAGGTGGGAGGACTGCTTGAGCCTGGGAAGTCAAGGTTGCACTGAGCTCTGATTGCACCACTATACTCCAGCCTGGGCGATAGAGACCCTGTCTCAAAAACATTCAAATTCCCACATAATAATTTTTACAACACTAATATACCATGCAGCCATCTCCCTGATAAGCTCACTTACTTACTGGTCAAGGCACAGAACGTGAAGATATTATGAGGCACACACAGGAACTAAACCTGCATGAATTTTTATCTTTTGCTAAAATGAGATTTGAGTGAACTAAATAAAACCACCATGAGTGTTCCAAGGAAAATAATTTTCAACTGAAGTGAAACAAAAATTACAATCTATGAAATGGAGCCAAAATAATGACGGGAACTAAGCTTATAGCACAAAAGGCTCATATTTGAAAAAAGTAAGGTCTCGGGTCCATAATCTAAGCTTCTATCTTCAACTCAAAGCCAGCAAAAATACATCATAATGAGCACAAATCAAAGAAACTGAAAACAGAAAGGAGAAAACTCAAGTCACACCAAAAGCCCCTTGGGAATATAAAAATTCTCAAGGAATCTACAACTGTCAGTCCTAGATCCAATAGCTGAGTTTAGCCAAGTCACAGCACACAGTCAAATCTTACTCTACATACGGGCAATTCGTATTTGGGACCTACATTTTAAAAACCACACACTCACAGTAGCTGTATAAAGAGCACGTAGGTATAAATCTAACAAAGCATGCAGAGGATGGGTATGAAGAAAACCACAAAACGCTGAAGAAAGAGAAGAGCTACGTCAACTGAGCCACAAGTCCAAGGAGAAGCGGCAACACGGTCAAGACGCCAACTCTCTCCACATTGACCAATAGACTTACCACAATTCCAGCATAAATCCCGCCAGGACACCGACCTGCAGACTTACAATTCCAACATAAATCCCGCCAGGACTTTCTGTAGATAAGACAAGCTAAAAGTTACATGAAAGGGAAAGAAACAGAGGACAAAAAAAGTTCCAATTTAAAAAATTGGCAAAGACCGGACAGACACTTCAATGAAGGGGATGCACATAAGCACTAGGAAACTAACAGAACTGTCCACAAAAGAGAGTGGCAGTCCTACTATACATAAATTTAAAAAACAAAATAAAACTACAAGGAAGAAACAAATGGAACCAAGGGCTACAAAGATTATCTTAAAGCTGGCAGAAAACCATGGAAG
Source organism: Mandrillus leucophaeus (assembly GCF_000951045.1). NCBI lineage: Eukaryota > Metazoa > Chordata > Mammalia > Primates > Cercopithecidae > Mandrillus > Mandrillus leucophaeus. The sequence goes on from NW_012104242.1 coordinate 474,233, forward strand.
GGTTCCTTGCGTCTTTCTCTGAGAGCTCCACCTGACCACCCAGGAGACATCGCTGGCAGACCCAGAACCGGTGGACACTAATTACAGCCTCCACACTGAGAGGAAGGAGTCATTTGAAGAACATCCAGAAATATTCCTTCGGCTCTTACCCTTCTGCTGCGAAGCACCGAGTTACGTTTGACGGCCTCTATATGCGCCCTGAAGTCCGCATTTGTAATCCACTTTTTAAATCTTTCAGGACAGGACAATCCTTCTTTGTCCCCTACCGTTTTCATCACGGTTCTATACAGACCTCAAAAACTCTGCCGCCTACATCAGATGTTTTGTCTAAACACGTTACTGTGACTTACCCTAAATTTACAACCATTCATTTCAATTCCAAGTCCAAAGACTCATTTCCACAGTAATTATTTTACTCAGAAATTAAATTCCAGCTTCCTGATCACACTTGAAGTCAACTGCTTTTAACTTCTGCCTTACAGATACAACTGGTCTAATTCTGTCAACAGAGAGAATTTCATGGAAATACTCTCTATCTCACGACATGTGCAGGCATCACCTGCAGCCTTCAATCCAACTCTCTGCCACCCAGAGCATGAAAGAGCAACAGAGAGTATTTATCCCCATCTCCTTAGGCTGGGGACCCACAGCATATCGCTCACTGTCAAATCACTGTTGGCAAAAATCAGTTCCAACGCTCCATGGAGAATAAAGGCCATGCTGGAAGCTGAGGCCGGCCACCCGCTGATACGCTGCTTCCACGGAACTATTCCAGGCACGAACCACCTGCAAGTCCTGGGGGACAAAGCCAGCATGCAATGTTGCCGTCAGACCTGCGAGTAGGATCCCCTAGCATGGCCATGTTAGTCAGAGAGTGAGGATGGGACTCGGAAGGTGCAGGATGACCATGCAGAGAAGCACCCACGGCTCCGTGATCAAGTCTGACCATGCAGAGAAGCACCCACAGGCTCCGTGACCAAGTCACAAGTAAGATGAGATGCTTCCTGCATTCCCATGTTGTCACTTTACCACTAAAAATTTAGTACATCTTCCTTTTTCCTAAGAAAGCACAAGGCCCGAGTAACAAGTGACCACTAACCTGGTTCTTTTCAGCCTCATAACAGAAGGCAACAGCTGCATAAACCAAATCACTAGAACATCACACTCTATGGCTACATCACAGCTTTTATGGCATGTCAAACCCTCAGCTCCAAGCGGCACTGACCCCAAATCGTACTGAAAAAACAGCTGAGCTCTTTGATCTCCGTTTCTCAACACTCAAAGCCGTTTCTATATGAGCTCATGTGACTCTGTGCTAGGTTCATTCATTCATTCATTCATTTAGCACAACTGTCGTGAACCCGCGGGATCCCCACCCTGCCCTCCGAGGGATACTGTTCTGCTGGGACAGTAATGTCCACCCCCACATTACTGCAGCCCAGCACCCTTCCCGGAACCGTGCACACCCCCCCAAAAGAAAACTGTACAGAGAACGGCAACACGTCCAGTCATGTTTGGAGGAGCAATTTCAATCGCTGATGTTTTAAGGCAACAGACTAATAACTGGCACCTCATCAATACAGAGTTACTAACTTTCCAGCAGTGTCTCTAGTCCCTCTACAAGGATATACAGATATATATGCAGGAGCTATCTTAGGAGTTAAAAAAACGCTGTTCAGGGAAACAGGAGAAAGCAAAACGTTTGAGGAACGGTGGGGGGAACGTCCACCTTCTACTGCCACAATTTGTGTCTCAGTGATCAAGCCAAGGTTCTCAACCTTTCCAATTAACCCCCTGCCTGAGGCTCTGGGCTGAACCCCAGCTGTACTTCCTGGCAATAAACAACCTGCCCAGCTGTGAGTCCTGTGTGCACCTGACACCAGTGGAGATGGAGCCACCTGCCCAGCTGTGCTTCCTGTGGGTGCCCCTGACGCCACAGGAGATGGGGACCACCTGCCCAGCTATGTTCCCTCTGGGTGCACCTGAGACTAGTAGGATCCTGCTGCATGTGCCTATACTGACAGCTGCTGCCTCACCTCCTGCTGTAAAAGCCCCTTTCAGAGGTAACAGCACAATGGGGCAGGTTTTTTTCCCGGAGAAGTCAAGAACCTGAGAAATCCAGAGATTTGAGAAATCCAGGGGATTAGGAACACAGGTGACAAAGAAAAGGAGGCTGTGACATCTACACATGACATTTGGCAGCACGAGAGTGTACTGGTATTCCCAGAGCCGCCTCGCACTGCATGGCACTGACACGTTTCCCACGCTTGTTACCTTCGGACGACACATTTAAGTAACCTTGACTTGCTGTGTTGCAGGTGGAGAGAGACTCCTGGGGACCAGGTGGAGCCAAGCCTCCATTATCTCCTGCTTACAGCACTTCTGCATGAAGCTAACGCACCCAAATGTGCGTAAGATTTATGAACAGCAGACAAGCTCCATGACATCTTCTGAGAGGGAAGCTGTGCCGTGTCAGGGGTTGGGACAGCAGCAGCAAGGGAGGTCAGCACAAGGCCTCAGGAGACGCAGCCAGGAAATCTCGGTGTGTGTAGCCCTGGGGTCTGAGGCCTCCAACTGTCCATGTGGCTCCCACAGCTCAAGTCCAGCGTGTGGTCATGACCCGGGGCAGGGCCACTCACAGAGCACAGTTCATCTCAAATGTGATGGGGGCGCTGAATGATATGCCAACATGCCGGAAGAGAATCGCCAGAACTCATGTGCAGAAGGCATGGATCAGGCCACTCCCAGCAACACGCATGCCCTCACCACCCTGCAGTTGCCTCCCTCCCCCCCACACAGCGGCCTCCTGGGACAACATCCTACTTCCACCCTGCAGCTGCCTCCTGTCTCCCCATCCCTCCCCACAGTGGCCTCCTGGGACAACATCCTACTTTCCGGCCACAGCCTGGAGCCCCCAAAGCATGGAGGGGCTGAGCGAGCCACACAGCATTCCCTTCACACCTGGGAGGTCAGCCCCTCACTGAAGTGCGCCCGCCAGCTGTGCACAATCAGAGGTGTGAGGTCACGGACCTGGTCACCCGCTGTGCACAATCAGAGCCGTGCAAGGTTACAGACCTGGTCATCAGCTGCACCCAATCAGAAGCTTTTGAGGTTACAGGCCTGGTCACCCGCTGTGCGCGATCAGAGGTGTGTGAGGTTACGGACCTGGTCACCCACTGTGTCCAATCGGAGTCATGCGAGGTTACAGACCTGGTCACCAGTTGCACCCAATCAGAAGCTTTTGAGGTTACGGGCCTGGTCGCCGGCTGTGCACGATCAGAGGTGTGCAAGGTTACAGACCTGGTCACTTGCTGTGTCCAATCAGAGCCATGCAAGGTCACGGACCTGGGTCAACCGCTGTGTGCAATCAGAGGTGTGCGAGGTTAGTGACCATGTGTTTGGTGACGGACCTGGTCACCAGCCAAAACTCCTGACGTTTCCAGTGTCATCCCACCTTCCTTCAAAACTTGAAAAGTCTTTAGATATTGCCCAAAAGCTCGTCCATCTTTGAAAATGATATGCGTGCACACAGGTGAGTTTGTTCCTGCACATTCCTTTCAGTACCGACGACTGAAGATCGAAGGTTAGAGCATTCCAGCCCACTGCCCATGTCCCATCCCACCTGCGAAAACTTGAGCACAAGCATCCCCCCCTCTGAAGCTCCCTGAACCCCGTGGCAGGCATGGGACTCAGGCCCAGTGTCCCATCAGTTACACCGAATAAAATGTAATTCAACACTGGCCATGTGCCCTATGCTTTAACGTCTGCATTTTAAGAAGACTGACCAGTCTTGACCTAAATCAAAGCCGACATTGCCCAAATTGACTCTGACCCCAGCTTCGTGCACAGGCAGCCATCGCCTGGCCGTCGGGGTGACCAGCAGCCTAGGCACAGACAGGACCAGCGCCGGTCCCTCCCTGCACCTTAACCAGGCGTCTAAGCTGCTGTCCATGACCAGTGATGGTGACGCCCAGAGCAGCTTTCCAGGAAAGCAGTAAACCTTTCAGGTCGTCTCCTCAGGAGGATGGCCACGTATAAATCAACCGCCTTTGTTACTGCCCTGCCATTCTCAAAGAGGGGATGGGTTAAACTTCTTTATCCACATGCCCAACACAAGGCACACCTGCCCAACACAAGGCACACCTGCCCCAGCACGAGGCTCATCTACTTCATCCCAGGAAACTCACACAACCCACAATCAGAGGCTGCGCACAATCAGAGGCCGCACAGAGACCACAATCACAGGCTGAGCACAACCAGAGACCGCACACAACCAGAGTCCCCAGAGACTGAGCTCTGAGGCCACAGAGGCTGCACAATCAGAGGCCGCACAATCAGACCACACAGAGACCGTGCACAATCAGAGGCCACACACAATCTCTGCAACCTCATCAGAAACTGTTTCTGACCATTCACCTGAGGCCACCAAGTTTAAATGAGTGGCCCAAGGTTTTAAAAGGAGTTCTCTGAAGGCAGAGTCCGTGCATTCCACCATCAGCACCATTTGTGCGGTGCCCTTGCAGCGCAGGGCGCTGCGTTTCTCCCCCTTTCCAAGCCCGGGGCGGCTCCTGGCGACCCAACCCAGCGCCTCTGCTCAGCCACCAGCCCCCAAGGCCTTCCTCCCTCACCCCACAGGGGAGCTCCTGCAGCCGGGCTTTCTGGCTCATCACTCTGATTCAGTCACTTACACCCTCATTCCAGGCTGAAAATCTCTTCTGAAAATATCCAAATCTTACCCACGTCAGGCTCCATCTTTTCCCCAGAGCTCCTCATCCCCTCCAAAGCAGCAGCTCTGGTGCCCGTGCAGCCGGGACCAGTGGGCAGATCCGTGGGCTCAGAGTGCCCAGCCCCTCTGTGTCCCCTTACTCCCTGCTCCCTGGCCTTAATGCCCTCCGTCTTCGATTTCTTGATAGGCAAAAGGGGGTTAATTCTAAGAGTGCTAACCGAACTGGATCACTTAACACCATGTCGGGCCCAGAATACCCCTTGATCAATGACAGGTATTGCCGCGCTGTTACCACCGCGCTGGTTCCGGGTTTCCTGAGCCCTTTACGCTCTTTGTGGCAAAGACCACTCAATGGTCCCGTCCAGGCCTGTCTGAGGCGGATGGACAGGCGAGTGGCCGATGCACACGTGTGATGCTGAATGGGATCGTGCAAAGCTGGCCCCGCGTATTTTGGTCAACGGAAGGAAAAAGCCGCCCATGCTTGCTTGCTGCTGCCCTGCCGTGTCCAGAAGGAGCCGCTTAAAGGCAACTGCCCCGTAAGTACCTTCTTGGAAGGAGACGGCAAGACCAGATTGGCTGGAGCTGGGAAGTTGTGCGCTACAGATCAGGGCTGCGGGACCCAGGGAAGGCACCGCTCCAAACACGCGCTGGAGGGCGGCCAATCCGACCCGACCCGACCGTCCACCTCCAGGGTCAGCCACCTGGCTCCTCTTGATGTGTCATCCTGATCACCCCTCAGAGTACATGAGCCTTTTGACTTCAGCCTGTCCCAGGTACAACACCGACTCCCACCTCCTGAACCGGCCTGTTCCGGGGATTGCTGTGGACATAGTTAGACAAGCAGGCCCAAGACATCTAGTGGCATTTCCTGGCAAGGACACTCACCATGCTCGACCATAAAACTCGGGCCAACTGGTTTTTCGGAGCTCTAATTTACTTGTGGCACGCATGGACACTGATTGACCCAGGGAGGGGCACGGAGGAGGCTGAAGGGAAACCCATGGTGACTGCGCCAGGCATTCCCGCACACACCGACATCTTCAGACTGGGGCTGCGTCCTAGTCTTAAAATCAAACCGAAGCCCAGAGAAACTAGGGAGCTTGTCCAAGACCCGCAACAAGTATGTGGGCAGCCGGGATTCAACTAAGTCCTTCCCTGGATCCATCCGCGCTGCTCCCTGCCCCCACTCCCACCACCCCGCCATGGCCTCCGACGGACCCAGCAGGTCTGAACATCCGGTACCCCAAACGCAGAGTAGGGAGCAGAGCCGGCTACCGCGGTGGAAACTCACACGCAGCGCACTCCCCTTCTTGCCAATGCCTCAGGACTCTGTGCGGTGAGGGCTGCAGATGTGACCTCACTCTGCGCCAGGAGATCTGGGTGGCCAGCAGCGTTTTGGAGAGTGCTCGTCCAGACAGGAGAGGGGCATCTGATGGGGCTCTTAGGCTGGTCCAGGAGACACAGGACACCTGAGAGGAGGACTGACAAACCCCACAAAGTCGCTCCCAGCCTGGAGAGCAGCTTGGAGAGGACGCGGAGGCCGCGGGCTCCTCCCACCCCAGGCTTCGGCCTGTGAAGCAGCTTGGAGAGGACAGGGCCGCCCCAGGCTCCTCCCAACCCACACTTCGGACGGGTCTTGCTGCAGCCTGTGGTGCTAGTAGCTCAGGCTAAACAGCGCGAGGAAGCTTCCCAGGGCAGGAGCTCTCCTTACACAGCAAAAGCGGCACAGGCGATGCAGCTGGGCGTACTTCAGCCCAGGGCTCAGGAACCAGGGGGTGCAGCGCGGCCTGCAGCAAACCAGACACATCAGAAGCCAAGGTCCCACTTTTACATTCAGTGACATCGAACGGAGAGTTATTTATCTGTAGCAATCGCCTTCCTGGGGGACCCGTACAACCCGCAAGACCACCGACACTGACCGAGCCCTTCCCAGGTCCTGGGGGCTACCCCACTTTACACGCACGGTTCCATTCACAAATCTATGCGGGGCAGTTGTTAGCCCCAGCTTAGAGATGAGGAAAACGCTGCTGGAAAAGCTAAGTGAGAAAATCAGACTTCAACACACCTGCCGTCTACAAGACCACTACTACTCTATGTGCTAGGGTCTCAAGGGTTGGGTGCGTGGCATTTTAAGTGACTAATCACAGGCGGTTTTCTTCTCTCCTACATCTGTTCAGCCTGAACGTGCATGCACATGCTCTGCTGCAGGTGCACTGCCGTATGTGGACCAGCAATGCTCTTTCCTGCCTCGGGTTCTTACCACCTTCTTCCAGAAAGCTCTCCCTGCTTTAAAAGCAGTGCCAGGCAGGGCTGGTCAGCCGCACAGTGAAACTCCCGCAGTGTCAGAGCTAAGTGCTGGCTGAGACTTTAACAGCGAAGACAGCGGAGTAATGGGGATAAACTGAACAAAACTGTATCGTAACGCAGACAAAAAGTCTAGAAGCAAAAGAAGTTGACACCCCTGAGAGCGCAGGCGACTGCATCTGTGATGTTAATAGCAGCTTGCTGTTTCCAGCGCCTCCGTGTGCCAGGGTTTCCAGTCAGCGTTTGTGTTTATCTACTGCTGGGCTGCCTGATCAAAGCTCTGCAGAGATCAGGGATATCTAAATTGACCCAGTATCTGCAGGCTGGCTGCTCAGAGGCCCTGGTGTGGAAAGGCCAGGACATCGCTTAGTCATACGGGGCACAAGAACCTCACTTGCCACTCCTGTCTATTTCATCAAACCCTCTTTTCTCCTGAATATTGACCATAGCAAAGTCATTAGCCTTCGAGATGCATTTGAAACATCAACTTGCTTTGTTCAAGAGGTTTAAGACACACGTAAGTCTTTCTTGCCATGCTCAACACACATGGCCGGCGGTTTCTGAAGTCAGTGTTTCTGGAACAAAAGCCTTGGCCTGCCCCAGTGAACATTCACACTGAGCACACTGTCGCGAGGCTGCTTGGTCAACCAGCAGGGGGCAGGAGAGAGCTGCAGGGGCCACGTGGGGTCCCTGCAAACCCGCCTCACTCCCTCAATCCAGGGCGGCGCCTCCTGCCAATCCAGCGGCTTCCTGCAAGGGGAAGCGGCCTCTTCAGCTGCCACCGCACTGACTTCAGAAGGCTCAGCCAATGGGGCAACAGATTCAACAGAGTTCCATGTTGTTTAAGGAAAACTTCTGTTACCAGACAACCTTAGTACCCTATTCAATGTAAAATAACCAACAACATTGTTTCCAAACCAACATGCTAGTAGTACCTTATCCTTCAATGCTGCTTAAACACAGAAAAGTATGAGGAAAAAAGAGCATGGCACTTACTTCTTAAAAAATAACACCTCTTCCAGGTTCATTTTACCCATATCATAAAGACTTAGAACTGTGGATTCCCTACAGGAACGTGGAGTGGGGGTGGATCCCCACACTGACCCAGCCTCACCCCAGGTCAGTCACCCGCCCCTCACCACGGGGTTCACACCTCTCCAGGCCCTGTCACCTCATCAAGGAAAGGTGGCGTCTCTGAGCTCTCGCCGCAGGGAGCACCCGAACGGGAGCTGGAGAGACAGACACACCCACAACTGCTGTAAAATCCTGAAACGCAATACGTATTTAAAGACTTCATTATTATTTAAAACTTTAAGAACAAAGTGAGCCTGGTTTTAACCTCTGCCACAATAAACACCGTGTACATCCGTCTTCTACCGTTTGTTTCTTCTCCAGCAGCTGCTGCCTGGCTGGCCGACTGCAGAACAACAGCCTCTGGTACTCCCGGGAGGCCCTCGGTAAAAGCGTGAGCACCACCGATCACGTCTCGGGACACCGCACACGTTAGGGTCGCCTACAGACCGCCATTGCCAATGCCTGGAAGGCACTGAACGGGCCTCCTGCTCTTTGTAAATGTCAGCCTTAAGCGATGTTGTGTTGAAAACTTTTAACTGCAGTCCACACATTCTTATGAAAAATTAAGTTTGCAAGGTTGAAGGGTTCTCTGAAAGTCGACTTCTAATCCTGGAAGGAAAAAAAAAAAATGGGCCAGATGTGGTGCTCATGCCTGTAATCCCAGCAGTTTGGGAGGCCAAGGCGGACAGATCGCTAGAGCCCAGGAACTCAAGACCAGCCTGGAAAACATGGCAACAACCCCGTCTCTACTAAAAATACAAAAATAAAATAAAATTAGCTGGGCGTGGTGACATGTGTCTAGTCCCAGCTACTCAGGAAGCTGAGGTGGGAGGATCACCTGAGCCCAGCAGGTGGAGGCTGCAGTCAGCGAAGACTTGCGTCACTGCACTCCAGCTTTGGCGACAGAGACCCCGTCTCAAAAAAACAAAAAGCAAAAACAACTGTATAAGTCATTACAGAAGGGAGCTGGCTGGGCATGGTGGCGCACGCCTGTAATCCCAGCACTTTGGGAGGTTGGGGTGGGCAGATCACCTGAGGTCAGGAGTTTGAGACCAGCCTGGCCAATATGGCAAAATCCCATCTTTAATAAAAATACAAAATTAGCCAGGCGTGGTGATGGGTGGCCTGTAATCCCAGCTACTTAGGAGGCTGAGACAGGAGAATCACTTCAACCCGGGAAGCAGAAGTTGCAGTGGGCCGAGATTGTGCCACTGCACTCCAGCCTGGGCAACAAGAGAGCAAGAGTCCACTTAAAAAATAAAAATAAAGGGAGCTAATGTTTTCATTTAAGGGAAGGGAGAAGAACATTCAGTATTTATACCTCTCATGCACACATCTGCAGTGCCCTAAAGTATTCAAGATACACATTCCTACAAATATAGCTCAAAACTACTCAGCAAGTTGCATGCTAAAAGCACATGCATTGGAAGAATGCTACATTATAGTTTATGAGCATCTGTATCCAATATTTTAGCATACTGGCAGTTTTCCCTTCAGGTGCTGTATGCCTAAATTATTACATGTTTAGTCATTCATTTTAGAATTTATGACTTGCTTTAGACAGAAGAAATATATTTAAATCTAAGCTACTAAATTAATGACTTAGGGGAAAAATTACTAAATTAACTTGGAAATTAAACTTTGCAAACTGAGTTTGTTGGACGTCATGTAAGCTAGATGACCAGTTTTTTAAATTGTTGTGTGTTTCCCTCGAGGATGGAAGTCTCCTCTTTTCTCTCATCCACTGTGCACACCACTGCAGCCCGCATCTCTCGTCCACCGTGCCACAGTGTGGCCTGCAATTCACCCTGCACCACGCCTTCCACACCTTACCTGAAAGTCACTAAGTATAACCAAGAAGGAAAAGAAAAGCAGATAAATGACCTCCACCCCCACATCCAGCATGCAAATGTGAAACATTCATCAAAGTAAAACCAAAAATCCATGTTAGTTCACGATTGTAACTGGTAGAGTTATGTGCATGGCAATTTTAAAAGTCTAGTTAAGTAAACACCTAATTGAAAGTCTCAAATACAAAGTTTATACAAAAAGACATCTGCAAACATCGACAGAGCAGAGAGGACTTCACTCTGCATCCAGCCTGTCCTGGAAGCCACGGCCAAATGCCATGTTGTACGGACCCAAAAAGCAGGAAAAAACAAGTGTTGAAATGTGTACAGTCTCAGCAATATACAAATTCGACGTAGGATGCTCAGAAACCTTGAATTTCCAATCAGAAAACAGGAACATGAGCAAGTTCCCCAGCAGCGCCCACCTTCTGCCTACGGCACGTGTAACAGGAACGCCGGCCACCTCGCAGGGACAGAGGCTTCCTGGTCACATTCGCTCTGGCAGCCGCACAGCTGGCCCCACCACAAACACCTGGCTAATACCACTCTAGCCAGGAGAGCGTATTTACAGAGTACATTATCGACTGAGTCCTCGTTCAATGTGTCAAGCTTGTTAAAGGCAGGGCAACCCTATTCCTGGCCCAATTAAGTGAAGCGAGCAGAGCAAATACACCCAGTTGGACAGCACTCAGTCACGACAGCAGTGGCCACTGTTCACAGGGCGCTGGCTTCGTGCCGAGAACAGTTACAAGCATCTTCTCTCTGTCCGAGGAATGTGCACTGCAACCCTGTGGGGCCGTTTGCAACGTTCACCCGAGTTCTGGGTAGCCAAGTCCAGGCAGTCTGTGGGCCTCGCCACATGGCCGTCCACGTCCCCTGCAGACCAGACCTCACTGCAGGGACCGCGGGTTCCAGGGCTGCCTTGAGGCACATGCTCCCTTCGCCACCTCTTCCTGGCCCCTGACACCAACCCTTACCACTGCTGCCAACACTTGATTTTCTCATGGCTCCTGAGGGGCCTGTTCTTTCTGCTCTTCCCTGCTCCCAGCTCGGAGGATGCCCACATCAACGCCAATGCTCACGTATCCGTGCTCCCGCGCCCGGCTCGGAGGATGCCCACATCAACACCAACACTCACATCATCACCACCCCTGCCATGGGGCTCAATGCCTAGGAGTCTCAATATCAGAAAGTCAGATTCCTGTGCTTGTTGGAGAATTTCTCCCCATCGTGGAAGTGAGGGAGATACAATTCTAGGTGCCTGCAATAACCTCATTTCCACAGCTAAGCAACTTCAGTAGTAGCACAAAAAAAAAAGCTTTTTTAAACTTCTTTTATACAAGCTAAATACAATTTAATTTTTACATCCACGTTCTCATCAGCTCCCACCTGGTGAGCAGGCAAACAATAATTTTCAAAGAAACAAATTGTTCCATAATTTTAACACTTAGCACATTATCACTATTAAGCAAGAATTATCCCAAAAATACACGATGATCTTGTTCTCACATTCAAAAATTGATTGTCACACGGTGAAATAGCACTTACTGCAAAGGAATTTTTCTTTTCAGGTTTCTGTTCTGGAAAAAAAAGAAAGATTTCTGGCAAAGAGATAAACATTAATTATGTAACTATCCAAAATGCCTCCGAGAAAAATAATGTCATCCAATTAGTTCTTTAAAGTGTTACAAATGCAGCTGAGTTTTTGTAGTAATTTGTCCATAATTATCAAAAGAATCTTTAAAACTCTTGATACTGAAATAACAACCATAAATGGATGTAAAACGCAAAGCAGAACAGTTAACATTTGGAGTAGATTTTGGCCCATATTTTTAACATATGCATAGTTATCTACCTAGCTGAAGCTTATCCCTCTCCTCCTAGGCTCTTCAAGACTGATTTTCAAACATAGACTGGCTTTTGGTACATGAAGGCAGCTTTAAAAGATGTCAGGATC
>NW_012104242.1:487944-488812 GCF_000951045.1 Mandrillus leucophaeus
AACATGGGCCACCCGTTATTTCCTACCAGTGGAAAGACACCACAGGCCCCAGGATGCCAATGGCCTCCCGGAAACGAGCGGCGCCTCGGGTCTTCGCACGGGCAGGCATGTGGTGTCCTCAGCACCCCCGCCCAGGACACACACACCACGCTTGGCTCCCACACCTGAGGGGGTCTAGGGGAATGGTGGGAAGTCCCTGGAGGACAGGGCATCCTGTGAGGGCACTGCACGACTACGCACCTCAGAGGGGCCCCCGGGCTGGTGCTCTCTCCCCAAAGGATGAGCCAGTCCTAACCACACCCAGATCGCTGTGGCCTCCAAGCCGAGCGCCAACATCTCATGTCCAAAGGGATGCGCAGGTGCCTGGTGCGCGTGGAGCCCAAGCCCCTGGCAGAGCGCAGGACGAACCCAGTGTCCAGGCCCGGGGCCGTCACCAGCCAGGAAAGGCGTCCGGGGCACTTCCCAGCAATGGCCACGGGAAGCAACAACTCAAGGCCCATCAGGGGCTTCCTCACTATGCGGGTTTTCGAAGTGGAGACAGAGGTTCAGGTCTAGTAGCACAAACATCGACGGACCCCATGGAAATGCGGGCGTGGCCCCTCCATCCCACCAGCCTGCATGGCTGTCCTTTCTGCTCCCATCACACACGTCCCCACCCAGCCAAGCCCCTTCTCCTTTCCCCCACTGGATTCATCAAATCAAACCTCGCTGTCCTTGGCAAATGTACCATTAATTTATTTACTGCCCAGAACAAAAGCACACTTCCAGTTAACATGACAGCCCCGCTACGAGAGAACAGCCTTAATTCAGACATGACGCAGAGGAACAGAGGGAGGAGGGGTCGAGGGCCGTCCTGGAATCGGCAGCT
>NW_012104242.1:493137-494206 GCF_000951045.1 Mandrillus leucophaeus
GTAGGCTGCACTTGGGGTGGGGTGGGGTGGGGATGGGGTTGAGGGAACATTACATAGAAAGCACACCCCAATAATCACCTGCATGAGAGCCACACTGGCCAGCAAGCCCCGGTCAGCTCAGTCTCTGCAGTCACAGGCATGAGGCCTACACAGGGCAGACAACTGGCACTGCTGATCCCCCAAGGTCGTGGCCTCTGCCCCTTCTCTGCTGCCCATCAGTTCCAAGCTTCTGGCAACACCGCCTGCTACCCCCACTGCCTGATTGACTCTTCGCGAAGAGCAAATGTTGCCAGGATAGCTTATGAGTACATTTGCCAAGAGGGCAGCTCCGATTGACGCTGAAACCCCGTTCTCGCACCCTGGCAGCTCCCCTCCCCCCGATGTGTACATGCTTGCAGCTCTGACCTCGCTCAGTGTCCACACAGGCTCCGTCCCCTAGAGAGTCCAATGCAGACTCAATGTTGAGTCAGAAATACACAAAGAGGGTGGATGGTTACGAGCTGCCTGCCTGTCCCCCAAAACACAGGTTGAAATCCTCACCCTCCATGTGATGCTGTCAGGTGGTCTTTGGGAGGTAATGAGTTCCCGAGGCTGGAGCCCCATGAATGGGTTTTGTGCCTCAGAAAGGGGTCCAGCAAATCCCTCACCCTCCCATTGTGTCAGGGCCAGAGAGAAGGTATGTGTGAACCAGGAAGGGGCCCACACCAGAGCCCACCCGTGCGGCACCCTGATCCCACCACCTTCCAGCCTCTAGAACTGTGAGAAATTTGTTGTTCATAAGCCAGTCAATGGTATTTCGTTACAGCTGCCTGGGCTGCCTGAGATGACGATGCTTCACCGTCCTACGGAGACGGCTACTCCCCTCTCCCAGAAAGAGGGGTTTAATTAAAATCCCTGTCTCTCCTCGCGGCCACCACAGATCTCATTCCCCCACCAAGCCAACAGTTGCTAGGATTAAAGGAAAAGGAGGATCATTTTAGACCAGCCCCTCCATGTCGGTCTGAAGCCTTTGACTTTGCCCACTTGCACGGTGGCCATGTCACCGGGTTCCCCATGCCAGCTCTGCAAC
>NW_012104242.1:500980-501740 GCF_000951045.1 Mandrillus leucophaeus
GTCAACCCATACTAAGTCCCTAACATATCTCCAATGATGGCAACGTCAAAGCAGGCAGTTTGCAGGTAGGAAGGAGCTGATGGAGGCCGGAGCGGAGTGTGAAGGCCAGTAGATTCATCCCTCGGGGACTGGCAGGCCTCTCAGATGTCCCCTGGGTCACCTCCCAAATGAAGTACCTGCTTTGGCCGTTGGCAGGAAGCAGGACCTGGCCCAGATCCCAGATTTGACCTGGCACGGCATTTACAGGTGAGGCTCCGTAACCGGAAACTCTACTCTCTGGGGAGAATGCATTTTCATTATCAAGGCTTTTAGGCTTTTAATTAAGAAACCAAAGAGCAGTGCCTGGAGTGAGGATGCAGGGACTCTGCGTGACCCACACGCTCATTTCCACCTGGCGCAAAGGACCCTTGAGTGAGGGTGCAGTGCCTGCTCTGAGTCACCAGCATACCCGTCGTTTCTACGTAAAGAACCCTGTGAGTCTGTCCCAGGACTTTTTAGCCTAGACCTAAAAATTCACAGCCCAGGAAACCCTAAGCACTTTAGGAACCTGAGGGGTGGGCCAAGGGGATCTCACAGAGTTTGGTGCTGGCTATGGGGCCAGCAAAGGGCAGTTGGGGCTTCCCACAAGCACTCTCGGGAGGCCATGCACTGGCCTGAGGCTGGTTCTGCGCCTCCTGTCCTCGGTTCTCATGCCCAGCCATGAGGAGAGCCCTCCCCTTCCACAGCAGTCCCTGGTTCCGGGCCCTAATGCCCATGTCCA
>NW_012104242.1:503183-506700 GCF_000951045.1 Mandrillus leucophaeus
CCTCGCGGCCACCACAGATCTCATTCCCCCACCAAGCCAACAGTTGCTAGGATTAAAGGAAAAGGAGGATCATTTTAGACCAGCCCCTCCATGTCGGTCTGAAGCCTTTGACTTTGCCCACTTGCACGGTGGCCATGTCACCGGGTTCCCCATGCCAGCTCTGCAACTGCACCGGGTCCCAGGCTCTGAGCAGACTTCTCCAGTTGCCCGTGCAGCACACCCATTTCCCCTTCTCCTTTGCAGGTTGTCCTTTGATATCCAACCCCCACCCTTCTGCAACCCAAGGCCTTCCGATCCAGGCATTCGGGGTGAACTCAGCTGTGCACTGGAGTCCTTGGCTCAGGTAACCCAGGCCCAAGTCGTTGGCACCAACGATCTACTCGCTGTGGGGTCTGCACAGCCACCAGCTGCCCCAGCCCCAGCCACACCAGGGCCTGGGAGGGGAGACAGAGGAAGCTGTGAAGCTGCCAACAGCCACGCAGGGACAGGGGCCCCTGGGATGAGGAGGATGCCATGGAAAGAAATTCAGAGAAAGAGCCCCAGGGCTGGACGGGTCATGCCCAAAGCCTACACTGCTGAGTTTTCCAGGTTCCTGAACTCAATCGCTGACCCACATAGCACGTGTTTCCTGAGTGCTGACCCCACGTGGCACTGGATACGGCAATAAAGCAGGACCCCCACCTTCCCCCTCCCCCCACATACACGGGGCCTACCGTCCTGGCGGGAAGTCAGGCCTGGGCGCCCAGCTGGCACAGCGAGCCTGGGAATGGGGCCGTTTCAGATGGACAGTGGGTGCAGCCTTGCCAAAGCCCAGCAGTCACCTGCACTGCCACAGCCAGGCTGAGTCCGGATCAGCCACACAGAAACCTGACCCTCCCAAGGGCATGGCTGAGCTCATTAGTGACAGACACCGTCTCCTGCTTATCTCCAACACTCTGCATGTCTAGTTACAAACGGACGACGCAGTCTCGGAAGCACAGATCCCCCTGCTCCTCTCCGTGGTGCCACTGACGGGAGGGGCCGGTATGGCCTCAAGGCCGCACACCCACAGCCACCCTGCCGCTGAGACGCGGGCCTTTGACGGTTACTTCTGCCAAAGAACCTGCTCCATCTTGGAGCACACCATGGCGGGTGGGAAGCTCCATCCGGAGAAACAGCGATGCTTCTCCCCAGGGCCAATGGAGGGCACCCCCCACCCTGCATTCAGCAGCTTACTTACATTCTGGAAAACATCTGAATGAATGGGGAACAGTAAAATGAAAAGGTCACGCAAGAAAGTTTAGAAGGCTGTGTGAAGTCTCAGCGAGTCCAAAGGTTTCTGAACCAAGACTGCTGGGGTCGACGAGCTTACGGGGAAAGTTTCCACATGGGCCTTCAACAAGCAACGCTCAGCAGAGAGCGCCACGCTCTGGGCAGAACCTCAGACACCACAAAGTCACATCAGAGCCAACAGCAACTGAAATACAGCACTCTCCTAAGATGTGCGCATTACCTGCAGAAAGTTACTAGACACTAAGATGGGGGAAGAAAAGGATAAAGTTAGAAACAAACGTAAAGTAATTTCTGCATACAAAAAAATTCTATATCCACTGGCTTCCTTTCTGGGAGTAACAACTTTTACTGAGATGCACATCCCAGTTGGAAGGAGTCTGGGTTTTCTGTGGGCAGAGACAAGGGCTGTCCAGGAAATGTAAGCCCTTTCTCACTGGCTGAGCCGCGTGCCCTGAGGCCGTCCTGGCCTGCCTGAGCATCTCCCTGCTCTGCCTCCAGCCAGCTCCCTCTGGCACTCACCCCGCTGCTCCCAGAGCCTGCGCTGGCCCGGGATCTCCTCTCCTGCTGCTGTCAATCTGCTGCTGCCAAACTTTCACTTTAGGGCAAATAAGTTGGAAACTAAAAAGTTGTAAGACCCCTTGGCTTTTTAAAAATTTGTCTTCTCAGAAAACAAAGAATACTAATTCTACTTCCATGGTTTAATATGTTGCCCCCATCTGCAGGTTCATGGATATGTGTTTATATATATATTTTAATCAATACTTATCAAAGCATGCACTGTTGGCTACATTCAGTTTAATTACGTTTGAAGTAAGAAGTTTTAAATTCAGTGAATTCAAGCACTCAAAATTTAAGCCCTCTGACATCTATTAATCAAATGGAAATATGAGAGGTAGATATTACAAAAATCAAAAAAAGTGTTTAATATAAATCCTGGACTTTTAGATATTTCCACAAATGTAATATATATATTAGTACACAAACGAGCATTTTCACAAATCTTTTAACTCAATTTCCATTCTTAACTTTTACAGGTAAATCAATATCCATATGTGATTCTAAGCAGCTCAACCATCAGCTCTTAAAAACAACCAGAAATGCTGCGGGCCAATTCCACTGAGTAGCAAATAAGGGAACTGCACCCAACAACCCAGGTACCTCCCCCTGAGGCATCTGGAACATGAGGATTAGGAGCAGCCTTTGGTTTCTGAGGTGCCCAAGAGTGGGGACTCCTGACTTCCCAAGTCTAAGAAGGCATCAGCGATAAGGAAAACTGGTCAAAAAATCATCCCTGCCGGCTCCCTGCCACGGGCTCCTCCCTGCCACGGGCTTACAGCTCTCACTTCCTCTCTGCTCCCCAAAGCCTGACTCCTGGTCCCAGCCCTGCTGCTCACTGGGGTGAGGCCGTGGGCATCACTGCACCTGTAACACCTGTAAGGGGAGAAGCCAGTCAGGATACAGGATCCTGGCTATCCTGGCAGTGCTCAAGCTGATGCTGTAATTAACTTTGTAGTGAGTTACTTAATGCAAAGGTTTAACTTCTGAATAATTTAGATAGGTGTATTCTAACAGGGAAATCCTAAGCATAGAACACAAGCCACACCTTCACACAGATGCTATCTGGCTAGCACTCTTTTGTTTGCCCTTTCAATAGCGTTTTTAAAAGCAGTTTTCAGTTCATAGCAAAATCAGGAGGAAAGTACAGAGTCCTCACGTATCTCCTTTCCCAGCACAGGCAGAGCCTCCATCATTCTCCTGCCCCCACCGGACCAGCACGTCTGTACGACCGACAGACCCGCATCAACACGGCACCACCACCGAGTCCACAGCTCACACGAGAGCTCGGCCTGCTGCTGCTCACTCTGTGGGTTTCACAGACGTGGAACGGCATGGATCCCCTACGAAAGCCCCACCCGGAGTGGCTTCCCCACCCTACACATCCCCCTGTGCTCCTCCCATTCATCCCTCCCTTCCCCAACCCCTGACAGCCGCTGACCGTTTTACTGTCTCCACAGCTTTGCCGTCTCCACACTGTCCTGTGGTTGGACTCGGACAGCAGGCAGCCTTTCCAGATTGGAGACTCACTTAGCAACATGCGTTCAAGATCCGTGTCTTTTCATGGCTTAGTGGTCCAGTTCTTTTTAGTGCTGAATAATGCCCCAGTTTCTGACATACCACAGTTTATCCATTCACCTACTGAAGCACATCTTGGTTGCTTTCTAGTTTTGGCAATTATAAATAAAGG
>NW_012104242.1:508070-514902 GCF_000951045.1 Mandrillus leucophaeus
CTAGGCAATCCTGGCACTTCCCGAAGTGGCTGCAGACAAACTCCTGCTTCCAAAACCTGGCACGGGCTGTGTGAGGCCTGGAACGCGGGAGGCGCACTTCACGGGGTCCCTGCTCAGACGCAAGAGCAAGGCTAAGAGCATGGTCATCAAGTAAAATCAGTCACTTAGACCTATGTGTGACTAGAAGTATGTACACTATAGAAGTGTATATAGATGTGAATATATACATGCTTGTTTTCCTTTTATATACCTTACATATATATGTATATATGCGCATATGTATAAAACATGGATGATAAACCATAGTTAAGATTTCAAATCTCCCAAAGATCTCAAGCAGATTACTACCCTTAAATTCTAAACAAAGATGTAACATTTTACATTCTTGCAAACTAAACGTTCTCTAAGTATTAGCATTTTATTTTAAAAACTAAGAATGCACTGCACTCTCAATTTCTATTTTAAATAATCACTTTCACTGAGAGATTCTATGACTTGCTACACCCTGAAGATTTCCAACAATAATAGCTCATTAGTTTAGTTTAACCATTAGGGAGTTCATTTTTAAATACAACCACTGATTAAGAAAAACTGCTCTCTAGGACTTTCACTATTTTAAAGTGTAATGATGTCTATCTCTCTATACTTAAGAACAGAAAGATGCCCGTGCAGATTTTTCCAAAGCGATTCAGATGAGATGGTCTAGAAACACTTTAAGACATCATTTTCCCAAAAAAAAAAAAAAAAAAAAAAAAAATCACGTTTTCAAGGTCAGAAGATCAAGACCAAATTCTGAAGGGTCACCTTATATTTAAGTTATTTCATGTGTTTGTAATTTGGGTGGAACACGACATCCTTAAAGATAACCAAATAATGCATCACAGCCCTTAAAACCCACAGCATAGTATCTCTTGTTTTAAATACACTTAATTTTGTCACATTTTCATTTTATAATTTCAAAATTTCTAAAGCTCCTAAAGCCTCAAATCGAGATAGAATTTGACTTTGGCAATTCCCAAGTCACAAGCAGGTTCAATGTCCACAGCTATTCGCAACGTGGTTTCTGACGGAAGCTTCTATGAACACACATGAAATCCCTCTGGACTGCAAAGGCTGACTCAGCGTGTCTCAGAATGAGAAGATATACAGTTGTGATGGACAACAGAACAGACACTAATTACTAACACAACAGGAAAGTCTACAGCACGTCTCACAGAACGAATGCAAAGTGTTTGAGGAAGTCTTTCCAACTGAAAATATCAGAGCTGATTGGAACAAAGAAGATTCTGAAGATGATGCTGACTACTTTAAGAGACTTCAGAATTTTCCTCATCTGCAAGTGAAAATGAACCCCCTGCTTGCCCACTGAGGACAGGGAGAGAACAGGGTAGGATAACAGGCCTTCAAATCCTTCATGGGGGGAGAAAGGAAGATGGGCCAACCCCGTACACCCATCGGGCACACCCACACCAGCTGTGCAGATGGCTCAGCTAACTCTGCGATGGCCGGGCATGTCAATGAGACAGCTGGGCACGGGTGACCTGCCAAGAGACAAGATGGCCAAGTTTGGGCGGAATCCCTGGAGGGTGGTCGCCCCAGGGCCTCTCAGGTCTGTGCCCAGGAATCTGCATTTCCAAGTAGCCCAGGTGAGCTGCTGCCCAGAAGCCCTCACCAGTCATGGCTCGCACAGGCAGTGGAACCCCACACGCCACCGCCGCCGCCTCCTCCTCCTGCAACGCCTGGCGTGGATTTTCCTTAACTGACGACACCGCACTCTACGCCTACTCTCACCACTGGTCCCGAGTTTACTCAACGAACAGAAAAACAGAAGGGAACTACAAGGGAAAGCATCCACCTCAAACAGGACTGACCGGGGCTCGTGTCAGCGGACAGGCAAACGCAGCACATATCTGCGCACGGCTCACCACTCACAAAGCCCATTGCAGCGCGGTTTCCACTCAGAACGTCCGGGTGGGCTGTGGGCAGGGAGAAGATGATGCACAATTGTTTCTATGCTAAATACTTAAAGGTGTGAATTACATATAGAAAAATGTGTTTGGCATACAAATGTGTGCATTTATGTTAATTACATGAAAACACGTAATCCAGGTGTTTCGGTTCATACTGCTGTGGAGACTTGTTTTCGTACAACTGCCCAACTGGGACCCAGAAGCAACATCCACCAGCTGTGCCACTGCATCTGTTTTACTGTCACACACCAGCCCTACCCCCTCCAACACGCACACACAAGCATGACACATAATAAAAACTTAATTTACGTTAGTTTTACAACATTATTAGAGACAACCTCGTGGTCCTCTTTGAAGGGATTGCAGCACGTGAAGGATTTCAAATACAAGTATGTTCTGGGTCTCCTGATCTCAGGACCCCGCCGTCCACACTGGTGGCTTTAACGGTGCTTCATGGAAACTTCCAGAAGGCATGTGTGTCATGTCTAAGAGCAAACTGGCATTCACGCCTCAGCAATCTGTGCCTCTTCTTTCCTCCGTCCCACAGGCACTTCTCCCAGGGAGCTGGTGCTGTGCCCCGAGGCTCTGTCCTGCCACTCCCTGCCAAGTCCCTGGTGCCATTGTGGAGAACCAGCCTCTGCCTGTCCAGGTGTGTTTGCAGAAAGCAACTCATCCAAATCTGTTTAAAAACCACACATTTGCAACGCCTATAGGCCTCAAAGTGGAGGCAGACAGGGTAAGTGCATCTGTCATGGAGGCTGAAGATCAAGCTAGTCTGTCTGGTGACTGATGGGCGATGTCTGCAGTGAGCCACCGCACGTTCAGCAAGGCTGTCTGGTTCCTCACCTCCGCCAAGCCTCCACCCGTCGCGTCTGGCCTAGATTCTCTGACGCCTGCACCTGGTTCATAACTCAGCTCACAAAGGCCCCTGTACCGGGGCAAGGACGGCGGTGGTCGCACCTGCGGCCATTTATCCTCTCTGCATCTAGCTCCTCTCCCTGAGGCAACAGCACCTGAGGTCACAGCCTGGCCTCCCAACTCTCCCCCATCCCGGGCTTCTTGGCGTGTTGCTCTGCTGCCCACACCTCAGCAAACACTGATTAGGCAGAATCACCCAGAAATCTCTTAACCTGGATTCTGGCTGCTGCTTTTGTAACTTGTAGTATTTGTACTTCTGGTGTGATTTGAGGAACAACAAATTTTAAAATTAGAGCAGAAAGATGTGGTTTTTATTGTTTCCTTTCTACTTGCAACCTTGAAAATTCAAGTAGCAGCAAGGGTTTGTTGAAAGTAACTTCCACCAAATAGAACCTATTACAAATGTACTACAGAGTGTCAAATAACCACATAGATGTAAAATAGACATGCAGACACAGATATAAAAGCCAATGGTTAAACCAGACAGAAATGCTTGCCAGTTTGTAGGACTTACTAAAACTCAACATAAATGTGGCTAAGGGATACAAGATGTTATGAAATGAGATGCTTGGCCTAGAACCACAGGCTCTCCCTTTACAGCAGAAAATCCAGAAGGAAGTCAAATCTGAAAGAAGCAGGTACCGCTGAACAGCATAATCAGCCGTCCGTCCCCATCCCTGGGCCAGCTGCGGTGAGTGCAGCCAGTCATTCACCAACGTCCATCATCCATCCTCCAGGCCACAGCTACACTTTACTCCCAGCTCCCTGCCATTATGTAGATTAGGTAAATCACGGCCACTATCGCTCTAAGCCTCCCCCAACTAGTATGGCAAACACCCAATCCCAACCACAGCAAGGACAGCCGCGTCCTTGGGAACGCAAAGCAGGGGTCTGGAAGGAACCTGGATCCCCGAATACCTCATGGAGCAGTCACTAGTCAGGAACTTCCTCCCTGAAGGGTTTGCAAGAGAGAAAAACTCCTTGGTTCCTCAAGCTACAATACTGCAGAGTCTCAGGTCACAGCATCCTTACCTACCCTCGTCAGGAACCGTTCATGCTCATCAAGACATGAGAACAAAACTGCAGTGGCACAGTCACACACACCCAGAACGCAGACCACCTGCCGCTCACATTCATCGTATTAACACCCAAAAGCCACCGTGGTGGATATCCTGGATGTGGACACTCGGCAGCCTTTTGCTGGAGATGCGCTTTGTGTGTTTATTGCATGACCATCTTGGCGTCAGGAGGGGCTGCGCAGATGGCAGCTGTGCACATCACAGGGAGTCTCACGTGCTGGACGCTCGGCCAGCTCCCAGCGTCAGCGCCCACAAGGTCCTCTCTCCTCCAGGAGCACGTGCTTGGATGCCACAGTGGCCTGTGGATCCACACAACAGCACTGTGTGCCACAGGAGCTTAGAAAGTACCACTGCATTTGCCTCCACAGGTGAGGCCGGGGGCAGAAGCCAGCCTCAAGCAGTTACGGTCCTCCGTGGGGCTGGCGTCCAGGCAGGAAGGCGGCTCAGCGGCTCTCCTCTCACTGTGGAACTTCCTAGGTCCCCACGTGAACAGAACCTAAGTAACATGCAAGAAACAGGAACAAGAACACGACCAGCAGATTCTGAGATGAGCAAGCTGGACTGATCATGAGACACCTGATGGGGACGGTGCCAGTGCCCCTCCCAGTGACCTGTGAGGACAGCGCTGCCGACATCTCCCTAAAACCAGCCCAAGTCGAGTTAGACTCGAGGCTTCCCAGGAGTGGGCAGATCCATTCAATCCCACAGTCTGAACCTTTTAGGCCATCTCATGGCCCTCATCTCACAGATGGGAACCCGGACACTGCACCATAGACCCGGCCCCAAGCCCCCGTTCCTTCCTCTTCACCACACACCAGTACAGTGAGTACACTTAGGGACCGGGCATTCACGTACTGCTTAACTGAAACTTCTGATTTAGAAAGTGTTTAATTCCTACTCACAGAGCTCAAAGTGTTCTGTCCTAGGAGGCAGCAGCTGTAATTAAGCATGAGAAGGGATCAGAGTGGTGCCAAGTATTAAATGTTCATCTAAATCTATTCACCATGTCGCCACGTTCCTGTCACCTGCTTCATTTTGTCCTTAAAAGACACAATAGTTAGTTCTCAAAATAGACAACCTATTTTACTGATGCCTAGCTATAAAGTAGCGAGCTACGTATCCAAAAGGGAGATATGGGAAAACAGAAAAGACAGGCGACAGATCCTCAACACTGTAAAACAGAAAATGTCCACAAGCGATCAGGTGGGAGGGCGGCTGCAGCAGCACCTGGCTCTGTTGCGTTGTGAGGCAGCCACGTGGGCTGGACAGCTCACTTAGCCACTGAAATTACATCATCTAAGATTTTGTTGCAGTTACTTTGATAAATTCTCCCTCCTACTATGGAGAGTAAGGTTTAGCTTGCTTGCTTTTTTTTTTTTTTTTTTGAGTCGGAGTCTCGCTCTGTCACCCAGGCCGCAGTGCAGTATTACAATCATGGCTTATCGTGGCCTTGACCTTCTGGCTCAAGCAATCCTCCCGCCTCAGCCTTCCAAGTAGCTGGGACCCACAGACGAGTTTCATTTCTTTGCTAACGAATTCCTAATTCACCACGTGGCGGGTCCATCAGGGCCATCTGCCGGGACATCCACCTTGCCGACCGGCTGTGTGGTCTGTAAGGTGGATGCACTCCAGTTGCCCGGGCTCTGCACGAGATGCTGAGTCTCCAGGTCTGCCACTGTCTAAGGGACTGACAGCCCGGAGCATCCCGACGTGCCACGGTGAGCCGGGCTTTATTCCACAGGGCGACTCTGCTTCCCGTGATGAGATGCAGCACGTGATCACAGATCAAAGGGTGTCAGCAATAACACACTCCCCAGATACTAAGCAGAGGACCAAAGTTTAGTTCCTTACTTATTTGCTATGGGCTTGATTCAAAACAGCTTTCTGGGATCCTGGGGACAAACATCTCTAACTGGGGAGAATTCTGGCTTTAGTAACGGAAGAATCACCTAACGCCCATTTTGTAACTGCTGTTCTCATCAGAACTTGAGGCCAAAGGGAAAAATAAAAGGGGGGCCAAGATCGTGACACCCCAGTTTGTACAAGGCCAACCAGCCTGCTTGAGGGGGTGGTGAAAGGAGTAGGGTTTTTAAACTGCTGAGTTTTAAAAAAACATGGCTGCAGGCTGGGCGCACTGGCTCACGTCTATAAGCCCAGAACTTTGGGAGGCCGAGGTGGGAGGATTGTTTGAGGCCAGGAATTCAAGACTAGCTTGAGTAACACAGTAATAGCCTACCTCTTTAAACAGAAAAAAAGATTAAAATAGTAATAAAAAGGTTAATACAATAAATTACTATGTCAACATGGCACCCCCTGCTGTCAGACGAGGTGCACTCTCTGTGGCTACGATGAGGGCCGGAGAGAAATGTAACCGGCATCACAGGGAGGAAGGTCGACCCCACAGCCCCACAGCACTAACTCCTGTACAGTTTGTTAACCAGCATGAAGTCTCCTCCACAATCAGAAGCCTGGTTTAGAAGAACGCTGCCCACAGGACCTGGGTGCACTTCCGACGCCGGCCGGCCGGCCGACCAGACAGCCCCAACTGAACAGAATGACCTCATGAGTGTCCTTTCCCACCAGAAGCTGCAGACCCTGAGCCAGAGGTTGCGCACAAACCTCTGCACCCAACAGCTCGCCTTTGTACATGACATGCTGTGTCCATCTCATTCCAAAGGTTACGCTCGCCCCAAGGCGAACATGGATGTTACAGGTTAACTCACTGCACGTGTGCTAGATTTTCCCTGTAAGTGTTCAGACATTCCACGAACCGAATGAAGACACCCCACTTTCCCTGTAAACGTTCAGACATTCCATGAGCCCGATGAGCACACACATCAAACAAATGCGGGAACGTTTAACGCC